>NW_016925399.1:134898-351245 GCF_001483705.2 Eufriesea mexicana
AATTTGACGAAACTTCTTAAAGCGGTGTACCGGGCATTGGGTACTAGTTATCGCGTGGAATTATATCATTCCGACATTCCACGCAACGCCATTTGATATTTAACGCTAAGCCTATCACAGGTTAATTGAACCGCGATTGAGAAAAGGAAAGAAGAATTCGAAAAGATTTTGAAAATTTAATTTAACTTACATTGGAAGCAATTTCACTCAACCATGAAACCAAGGCAATGATCGATTCATTGGGGAATTTCGAGTAAAGGTTCGGAAATGGCTTTGGATTTGAACTTTGGCTGGTTTAATGTATGAAATAATGCTAATTTCCATAGAGTGCTCCATTAAGTCCTTACACCCTGATATATTTACTTGAAACTGAGCATAATCGTGCTACCAAATTTTAATTTGCGACTTACATACACACTATATTCTAAATGAAACATTTTCAATTTTTGGATTTATTCAAATTTCACGCGCGTTAACACACGCTCCATGTAATTTCAGCCTAATTCGAATGCAACGGATATGTATGAGATATAGTCTGAGAAGCTAACGACGATGTAGGCTCGTCATCATCTTGTAAGCGGTTAGCGCCATACGCAACCATGTATGTCGTTTGAACCCCTCCGTAAGCCTCACTTTCGCATCCCGGGATTGAATTTATATTAACACTGTTTTGCTGCTGACGACAGAGACTGTCTTTTCTTGCAAATTAGTAAAAATTGGAACAGTGATATTTTCAATAAAGAAACTCCTTTTTTGCATTACGTTCAGTTACGGTTTATAAAACCACTAAAGTCACACCATGAAAGTTATTTGTGCAATTTTTCGTTTCCAATCAGTTTCAGGCAGAATGAAGAGTATACGAGCGACATGCTACTAATTAAAGCATTAATATGGTAGAACGTATACAGGATGCATTTCCATTAACACGCACCAATCGTACTGAATAAGAGCAATCAAAATTCCATCTGGTTCTTAAAGTAATAGCAAACAATTTCAGACTTCAATGGAATAATTTATTCGGAGTGGAATTACCTTGCAGTCAAAACTCGAATACTATATACCTTAGGGTTTCTGCAGTGGTCTAATTTTCACTAATTTGGAGCCCAGAAATGAATTTCTGAAAGAAACATGATTCTCAAGACTTCCCCATTCCTTAAACCGAAATCCCGTTTCCGCCTTCCACCCCAAAACTGTCCAAGGGAAGATTCGATCGAACGACGCAATAGTACGGGTTTAGCATTCACATAGAGCCCACAAATGATATTGTCGGACCTCTCTTGACGAAGTTGTAACTGCTCAAAGGATATGGTAGCTTAGGTCCACGTTTGCACTTGGTTGCATGCAACGGAAAGCGTTTGATCGCAGAAGAAGCTGCTGGACATTCAGTTATCTGTATGACAATGCATTCGTTGCAAATACCGAGTTTACGACGATGGAGTATAATAATGTCGACGCGGTAGAGCGCATAGCGAACGCTAACGAACGGGTTTCTCCGCTTGTAGACGGCGAACCTAATATATACGTCGCGAGACGGCAACTAGCAATAGGTCACGGTGCTCCACAGTAGCGTTGATATAATTATTTGGCCCTATTATCTTTTGCACGCATGCGAGCAGCATGGTACCATTCGAGCGTGTACCACTCTACGATACAGCGGCGTTTGCCTCTAAACAAATCACAATCCGAAGCCTCCTTCCAGCAACTTTCAAACGAGCCGTCGTGATAGTTATGAAATCCTCTGATCGTACGAAGAACGCGCGAAAAGGCGCGTGAAATGAAGAAATATGTATGACTAGTATACGTTCGGCTGCTGCAAATGAATGCAAATGAATACGTTCGAGCCGAGATTGAAGGAACCATTAACTGTAGCTTTCTGCTGCAACGCTTATACCCTAGAATATACACGCCCATTTTCTTTCGTGGGTTTTGAAATTTCGTCGACTTAATTATTCTGAGTTAAGAGGCAGTTTCTCGTGAAGCATTTCTATTATAGTTATCATTAACTACGGTAATTGGTGAAGCATGATTTTATCGTGTACACATGTAGTTGGAGCTATTAGTCCCAGTAGTTGTTTCTGGAATTGTTAACATTCAGTTTCATTTAGACAGAGTTATTTATTAATATTATTCAAAAGTACAGAGTTTGGGTGCAACTATATGTAGAATTACGATAAAATATTGTGAACGTGACTTTCTAGCCTCTAAATGACCTTTACTGGCTTCTAAACGTCATACTTGTATAAAAGCATGAGAAACTAACCTGATTTTTAAAAGGATTAGAATGAAATGTGGGACGATACGAAATTTACATATTAATACGTTATTGATTACATAACGAATATCAAAAAGAAAGCAAAGCCCTAATTAAAGGTACTTTAATTAAACCTCTGCTAAAAGAGAAGTTATTAGAAGTCGTAAGATCAAGATAGAAAGTGAATTATTTATAACCTACAATGCATTTTCCAAATATTATCGATACCTGTAAGAAGTAAAATTTACAGGTACTTCCATGTCAAATTCAACATTTCCATTTCCATTTCTAACTTCAACGATATTTTACTTTCACACATACTTGTACCCAATTATAAATGAAAGAAAAATTTATCTCCTCGCATTCCTTACATCTACACGAGTGAAAAATATTTCTATTTAATGCAGATCCTACACTGTATTAAGTGTCTTTTCACGAACCTTTAATTAAAAATTTCATATTATGTAGTATCCCGATCTCCCTTCCATTACTGTAATATAATCAAGCTTCCAGTATTTCCATTCAGTACATATTACCAACACTCGGAAATAGTATTCTAAACGTTGAAGTTACTAAATTTCTACATTACGTAAGATACTAAGTCGTTGGATGGTGAAAGCTAGCGTTGCGCTGTCAAAAATTGACAAAACAAAGAAAAATAACGGAAAACCACCACCACAAAATTGAAAAAATGTTCTAATGAAGGAATTAACACCAAGCAACGAAATGAAAACTCTCAAAAACGCACTCTAATTTAACTCTCTTTCGAACAACAAACGACTCACGCTCGTGCCGGTCAGAATTGTCCTCTAAGGACTCAGCTTCTGCCTTCGAGGATCATGATTTTATGCTTTCGCTTACCTACGTTTCACATCCCCTAAGGGAGCGGGGAACTTAATTCTGTTATCCAAAACAGCTTTTGAATTTGCATCCAGCAAATATTGATCCGTTTATAAGTCGTTTTTGTTGGCAATTGCCGATTCGAGGTTTGTTTCCGAAACGGTATCTTACAATATTCTAGATATGACGGATACATAATTCGTCATTATTCAACATAATCGGTATGGAATACTGTCCTTTTATGCGGAAAAATTTAGAAACGAGAATAATAGATAAATTTATTATTGTGAAGTTGATATTGTATGCCAGGTGCCTAAATGGAACTCATTCCTTCTGGGAGAAATTTTGAATTAGTCATTTCAATATTGAAATTGCCGTGCTATATGCGACTAATTTAAAATTCGTCATTATACAAGACTCATGACGAGGAATACAGCAACGAGTCGGAAAAGGAATCGTCCACTTGTTAGGAAAAATTGATAGTCGGGGATAATCGACGAATTTAGAACTGATTTGCAAAAATGGAATAATGATTTGAGGGGAAGAAATTTTGAATTAATTTCTTAACATCAAAATTACTGATCTAAGCAATTGATTTAAAGTTCGTCATTATCCAACATGATGGATAAAGAATGTTACTACGAATGATAACAATCGATACATAACGAAGGTAATTCCTTTGTGCGAAAGGAATGAAGATATTAGCTCATTTGAGTCACCATTTTTAAACAACTTCGCCATTAATTAATATTCACGGTTATTTCTAACTTTTACTTTGAAGATACGTCTCTAATTCGCAATTCATTTCCTTAACGGGTAAAGACTATTGATTAGAATTGCACAATATTTGTTTAATTCTTGCATAAGGAGTATGAGTGAAACGTGTGCCTTCCATGTCAAATTTTCAAAAATATCTACTCCTACTCTACACAGTAATATATTATCCTTCCGTTCCAAAATTTTCCAAAAATTATTTCTAAATTATGCTGATATTACTACTTTTGTCCTGAGATAAGGAAGTCCCAATATTTCTAGATTGAAGTTGGATATTCCAGGCTGCACTAAAGAAACAGCAATTCCTGCAATTATGCATCAATGCATGATAATATTTCTTAATCCATGTATCTTTTAAATGCAAATTTTTGAAAGAGATGGACAATGATTTTAATTTAAGTTAAGAAATCCTTATCGGCTCGTTCAGAACGAACTTTCGCCATGACATTGCACACGAAGTTGGTGAAAAGGAAACAGAATCGCATGAAGGGATGGAGCTACGGAATTGCTGGAAGTTAGTGCATATTCACTTTATGCGGGCTGTCTTCCAAGTCATGTTTCGTCGAAGGGGTACGGTATTTTTTGTAGGACAACTTACGCCGAAGAACCTGAGGCGAAAAATCAGCGTGCGTCTTGCATTACAAAATTTCGCGCCGAAGATGCGCCGAAGATGCGCCTGCGTATTGTTTATTATTCATTGGCTTTCCTATGATTGACAAATAAAGTACACTAATAACACCCATTCCCCTATCGATCTAATTCCCTTTATTTATGATATAAATTTCCCTCTATCGATTCACGATATATTCCCTTTAATAACTTATTAATTAAGTCTAACTTAATTGTTCGTACTCTATTAATATTTATTTCCTTAACTTATTTAGCATTTGAGACACTGCTATCAGTTGAAGCAAAACTAACCTATTTATAATTGATATTCATACACATCAGTGTCTTGTATTATTAACAATTTAATATCGTACTAAGACTTTATTCGGAGTGTATAAGCTCAAAATTTTGAAGCGTGCATTGTTCTGGTGCGGAGTAATCGAAACAAATGCGTGAGAACTAAGATACTATTTAAACGCTGATTTTTATCAACGTTTTCTACCTGAACACGAATTACAGGTATTTCAAATGTTACCATATTCGTCTGTTACAGGGTGAGCAGGGATATTCGAGATACAATGAATTGCACGCGAAGCGTGGGAGAAGTGGTTCTGTGCATCGTGTAAAACTTTAATCAAGGGGAATGAAGTTACGTTGAAGATTAGTGTACAATAAAGTTATATACTTAATAATTGTTTTAATGTAACAGATGAAGAATCGCAACTCATATTCTGCTCTCGCTGAAAATTCTACGTACTTTTTTACCACACAGTGAGTATCTTTGGAAATATAGTGATCACTATGGAGGACCTCAGCTTTGATTATTGTAACTTGAATTTGTAGTGGGTACTTGATCTTCGACGAATACCACATCGATGTAGTTATTTTGGAAACTAAATCTGAAATTCTGGTCATTTGTATATGTTGTAATAAGAAGTAACAATTCGTATCTAAGGAATAAAAACGAAAAGGAATGTATAATTGAATAAACAAATATTCACGAATCCCCCTAAATTACTGCTCATATTATCAGTAATATTAGCATGTATGTTATTCTTAAGTCGTAAACTGTTTTATTTCCTATCTCAATTTTATATATGAAACGATGAAATTTGGGAATCTGGTTGAAAGGAGAACTGTGTAACTTTAAGAAGTGATATATGCGTGTCCCCGGATTTAATTATGCCGTACGAAGGTTTAATTACTTATTCCTCTGTTTAATATTATTCTGACACATCATGCATATAATTAATGAAAGATTGGGAGAAGTATATTTGAATTAATATTATATGGAAAGCAGGCTAGACGTTTACACATGAAAGTTAAAAGTGGGGGCAATTTTTCCAGTGAAAGTATGGATTTAACCTAAAGACATTTAATTAACCACGCCAGTAAGTGCCAGTGCCAATATTAATTACCAGAGTATTCATTCAGATTATAATCAAACAGAAGTTTAGAAACAAAACATTATTAACCAGTTGGTTGAGAAATAAAGCTTCGCGTGTTCATTTTGGAGCCGGCTTCATTTTTCACTAACTTCAGATACCCTTCAAAAGAATCACAAATAATTGTATCAAATAATATTACGGTAAACATAATTGCTACTGCAGAATGTACTTCAGACTTTCGCTTGTAAAGTTAATATTTTATTTTGTTCTTTATTAATACTATTTCAACAGGTTCTCATTTAATGACGAATTTTTGAAGAAATTGTCTACCAATTAGGGTTAAAAGGTTCACATTCCACCCAGAGATATTTTATTATAATCATCTGTCGCCATTAAATGTATTATTAATTAGTTTAATGAAATCGCATTCCATACGGAATATCTCGTTCCGTACCATCAATACCAGTGGAACAGAGATTCAGATACTTATTTTGTGGAACACTTTTATTACCTCCAACGTAAGTTAATTTTCTCATTACTCTAACTGCTGTCTCTGCCTCTCATCCTTAACAATATTTAACAGTATCACCAAGAATTTCATTTAATCGACTGCCAATAATGTAACAATTTACTGACTTATATGTCAAGGACTCAAGGACGAAAATTGACTATAATGGACTACAATAACCAGGGAATCAACGTATTGCAGATAAGCCTGGTGTAATACTACTGTTGCATTTCTATCAAGTCTCACGTGCTGTGAAAAGGTTTGATTCCAAATGTGATGAAAGTATATCATGCTGAATATTATTCATGGTAAAAAAAGTTACTTTCATTATATATGAAGAGAGGGGAAGGATTTTATTAGCCATTTTTCGCAGGAAAGGGGATTTAAAATTTAATATATTGCGAATCAATTTTACACTTTTGCACTTAATTTAGAAACTCAACTTGTGCCTTTGCCACATTAAATGCGTAGGGATTTGTAAATTAATGTCAATTTCATTCAATCTAACGGGTTTGCAATTCTATTCTTTACAAACCTATATCTTTGAACCTGTTAAATTGATTCCAGTTTTATTTATTTTATTATTACCTCTAATAGCATAAGTCTATAATGAAGCATTAGTATACAATGATAATAATTATATTACGCTAAGGTATCAGAAAATTCCATTTTAAATTGTAAGTTGTATGAAATTCAGGAAATTAAGGGATATGGATACTTCTGGACACTCCCTTTCCCGTCATACCTCCATATCCACTGAATCACAAGAAGCGCTTGGGCTAACAAGATGTTTCTCACAGGAAGTACTAAAAATACGAAAGAGAGATATCAAATAACGGCTATTTATATTGAAATTGTAACACAAATTGCTTCTGTAAAAACATAAGGGATATGCTAGCTGTTCTTAATAGCGAGATATTTTTGAACCTAATAGGTCGCTAAGAATGATTCACATTACAAAATAATGTTAGAATAGCGAATAATCGAAACACGATACCACTGACAAAGACCCCACCCTACGTAGGTTATCCTAGAATCCCTTTCGAATATATATCATCAGTGATCAATGTGGTCCAACGGCTAATGTGTTGTGATGGTGACTGTACTCAGTAGTATCTTGTCAGTTGTTAATATATCGAGGGAAAATGGATCTGACATTTGTCATTCTAGAGTATTTATAAAATATTGATCATCACTGAACAGATTAATATTGCGGTCGGAATGCTCTGCTGGTGGAAGTGCAAAGTACCGTGCTGTCAGTTGGAAACAATTATAGCCATAATCGTACCATACGTTGATTATTCTATAATTGCATTGGAGCAGACACTATGAGTGAACATAGTTATTCAACCGTTACAATAATATGAAGATGGCTTTACTCAGAACTGTGTTGTCAATTGTTAATACCTCGAGGTATAATGGATCTGCATATGTCGTTCTAGTGTTGCTACAAGGTATACATATCCAGTGACCTACTCCCCTCAACGTTAACTGTTCTATTATAGAAGATGTACTAATTACCGTACTGTGAACTGTAAACATCAATAGCCATCTTTGTAGTACGCATAGGTTGTTCCAGAGCTACTGAGCAGTTTGCACCATCAGTGAGCAATGTAGTCCAATGCAAAAGTTATTGTGATGGCGGCTGTAATCAGCACTTGGTTGTCAATTGCTGACATCTCGAGGAATAGAGGACCTGAATTTTGCTGTTCTGGAAATGCAATCGAATTTATGTCAACGTAGAACTGATTAATCCAACGTCAACGCCGTTCTATTGGTAGATGTTCGCAGTACCGTACCGTCAATTGCAAATGACTGTAAGCATATCCGCAGCATACACTGGTTATCCTATAGTTGCATTGGAACTGACACTATCAGTGAACAAACTTAATTCACCGTTAAGGTAGTGTGATGATGGCTGTACCCAGCACTGTGCTCACAAGTGTTAATATCTCAAGGGATAATGGATGCGTCCATTGTCATTCTAGAATAGCTATAAAATCTAAATCATAATTGAGCAGATTAATACCGCCGCTGCAGTGCTCTGCTGATGGATGCACGAGGTACCGAACTTCCAATTGGAAGTATCTCATGCCATACCCGTAGTATATGCTGATTATCCTGAAATTGCTTTAGATCTGACATTATCGGTGAAACATGTTATTCAGCCGTTACAATACTGTTACGATGGCTGTACTCAGAAGAGTGCTGTGAATTGTTAGTACATGGAGGAATAATGAACCTGCATTCCACGTTTTAGAGGTGCTGTGGAATATACAGCATCAGTGGACAGATCCAACCAACGGCAACAATGATCTGGTGGTTGATGTATTAAGTGCTGTACTGTAAATTGTACACATCTTAAGGCATAGCCGCACTATGCATAGATTATTTCAGAGACACTTTCGAAATTACATCGTCATTTAAAGATGTCTTCCAACGGCTACATGACTGTGATGATGGCTGTACTAAGTACTGTGTCGTCAATTCATAATTCCACTAGGGTCAGAGATTCTATATTCTGCCATTCTAGAATTGTCATAGAATTTAAATCATCATTGAGCAGCTGAATCCAACGGCTACAATGATATATTGGCGGATGTAATAAGTATCGTACCGTCATTTGGATATATCTCGATACACAGCCGTAATATGCATTGATTACTCGAGTATTGCTTTGGAACTTTCATAGTCAGCGATGAAAGAAGTCCAACGGCTAGGGTACTGTGATGATGGCTGTACTCTGCAATTTATTGTCCATTGTTGAGTCTTCGAGTAGCAGGGGATATGTATTTTGTTATTCTAAAATTTCTATAGCATGTAAATTATCATTTAACGTAATTATCCAACGGATAGAATGCCATATTGGTGGGTGTAGTAGGTATCGTACTGTCATTTGGAAATATCTCAGGAAATAGCCGTACCATACATTGATTACTCCAATATTGCTTTGCAATTTACACCGTGAGTGGCCGAAGTAATCCAACGGCTACATTGCTGTGATGATGGCTAGACTCAGTACTGTGTTGACAATTGTTAATATAGCGAGGGATGACGGACCTGTATTATATCATTCTAGAATTGCTATAAAGTCGAAATCATCGTTGATCGGATAAACCCAAGAGGTACAGGGCAGTATTGTTGGATGTGCTATGTACCGTACTGTCCATTGTACATACCCCTAGCCATAACCATACCATGCACTGATTATCCGATAGTTTCTTTGGAATTTACATCATCAGTGGGCAATGTAGTCCAACGGTTACAGTACTGTGATGATGGCTGTAGTCAGTAGTTTGTAGTCAATTCTTAATATCTCGAGGGTTAATGGATCTGGACTTTTCATTCTTGGGTTGCTGTAGAATGCACGTCATCAGTGACCAGATTAAACCAGCGGCAGCTGTTGTCCGTTGGTTCCTGTGATGTACACCGTATTGACAGTTGCAAACGTCACTAGCCATAGGTTAATACAGCTGCAACACATGTAAATACATCTTGACATGACCGTACCATACTCTGACCATTCTAGAATTTTCTTCGAAATTATATTATCATTGAACAACGTTATTGAACTGTTATCACACTGTGACGATGGCTGTACTCAGTACTGTGATGTCAAGTATTAACATCTCGAGGGATAGTGGACCCGCTTTACTCCTAAAATTGCTCTCGAATATATTACTTCAGTGACCAACTTAATCCGAAGGATGTAGTGCTCTGGTGGTAGATATACTAATTTCCGAACTGTGAGCACTAAGCGTTACAAGATGTACACATAGTATGAGTACTTTATTGCAGAATTACTTATGAATATACATCAGCATTGTACAAGGTATTCCAGCCTCTGCATTACCGTGATGATGGCTGTAATCTGTAGTGTGTTGTCTATTGTTAGTACCACGAGGGTTGGTGGATCTGTATTATGTCATTCTAGAATTTTTATAGAATTTCAGTCATAATTGAAGAGATTAATCTAACCGCGACCATGATATATTTGTGGATGAAACATGTAGCGCCAGGTAAATTTCAAGTATTCCAAACAATAACCGTAACATATGTTGGTTGTTCCAGTGTAGCATTGGAGCCTACATCATCAGTAAACGCAGTCGTCCAACGGCTACACCAATGTGATGATGGCTGCTCTCAGTACTGTGTTGTCTACTGTTAATCTCTCGAGGGTCAGTGGATCTGTATTTTGTCATTCTAGAATTGGTACAGAATTTAAAACATAATTGAACCGAATAATCCTACGGCTAATGTGCTATGTTGGTAGATTTAAAAAGTATCGCATCTTAAATTGGAAATATCTCTGGACATAACCGTAGTATACATTCATAACCTTTGAACTGCATTTGAATTTACAGCATCTGCGAAGGAACTTATTCAGCCGATACAATACTGCGATGATAGCTGTACTCAGTACTGCGTTGTCATTTGTTAATATCTCGAGGGATAATGGGTCCGCATTTCTCGCTCTGGAATTTCTGTGTGGTATACATCATCAGTGAACATATTGAACCAACGGCAACTGCGACCACCTGGAAGATGTACTAAATGACGTAGTGGCAATTGTAAGAGTCACGAACAATAAGCGCACAATATATATGTTATTCTAGAATCACGTTCGAATTTACATTATCAGTGAAAAATGTAGTCCAATGGCTACATTACTCTGACGGTGGGTGTACTCGGTCCTGTGTTGAAAATTGCTAATACCTCGAGGGCCAGTGGGTATGTATTTCGTCATTCTAGGATTGTTGTAGAATTTGTAGCATGATTGAACAGAAGGATCCAATGGCTACAGTGCTATATTGATGGATGTAGTACGCACCGTAACGTCTGCTGGAAATATCTCAAGTCATAACCGTAATATACATTGATTAATCTAACAATGCATGTGTAAATATCTGGAGGGATAATTGACCTGCATTCCTCGTTCTACCATTCCTGTTGAATATACATCATCAGTGAGCAGGTAAATAATACGGCAGCAGTGTTCGGTCAGAAGATGAACTAAATGCCGTACTGTCAACTGTACATATCACTAGAGGTAACCGAAACATATATAACCTATTCTTGAATCGCTTTGGAAAGTACGTCATCTGTTGAAATGGTAGACCAACGGCTACAATACCGTTTCGCATCTGTACTCAGTACTCTGTTGTCAATTGTTAATTCTTCGAGGGAGGATGGAGCATCGCTTTTCATTCTACAGATGCCGTAGGATATTCATTTTCATTGACCAATTTAAACCAAAGGCAGCAGTGCACCCTTGGTAGATATACTAATTACAGTACTGTGAAGTCTAAATACCACTAGCCATAACCGCACTATACATACGTTATTCTAGAGTTGCCCTCGAATTTACATCATCTGTGAGCAAAGTAGTCCAGCGTCTACATTGCATTGGTGGTGGGTCTACTAGGTACTGTGTTGGCATCTGTGAATATCTCGAGGGTCTGTGGACCTCTATCTTATATTCTGGAATTGGTATATGATATTAAATATCACTCAACAGGTTAATCCAACGGCAACAGTTATCTGTAGAAAGATGTACTAAATACCATACTGTCAATTGTAAATATCACTAGGCGTAACCGCATTGTACATAGGTTATTGTACAATAACCTTGGAAATTACCTTATCAGTGGACAAAGTATGTCAGCGGCGTCATTACTGTGATGGTGGGTGTACTCAGTACTTTGATGTAAATTGCTAATACCTCGAGGGTATGCGGATCTTTATTTTGTCATTGTACAATTATTGTAGTATTTGAATCATCATTCAACAGACAAGTCCAACGGCTGCAGTACGATGTTGGTGGATTTAATGTGTACTGTGCTGCCAATTGGACATATCTCATGCCATAACCGTAATATACGTAGATAATTCTCGGATCGCATTGGAATGTCCATCATGAGTGGACAAAGTAGTCAATCGTCTACAACACTGTGACGATGGCTGTACTCTGTAGTGTGGTGCCAATAGTTAATATCACGAGGGATAATGAACCTGCATTTTGTCATTCTAGAAATGGTATATCACTTAAATCAACATTGAACACAATAAGCCAACAGACACAGTGCTACATTCTTGCATGTAATAAGTACCGAACTGCGAATTTGAGATGTCTTAAGACATAACCGTAATATACAAAGATTATTGCAGAATTACATTGGAACTTTCATCATCCGTGAACATAGTTATACAACGGCTACAATACTGTGATGCTGGATGCATTCAGCAATGTGTCCTCAGTTGATAATATCACGAGAGATAGTGTGTCTGCATGTCTCCTTCTAGAATTGCTGTGGAATATACATCATCATTGTCCAGATTAATATAACAGCAAAAGTGACCTGTTGGAAGATGTATTAAATGCCGTACTATCAATTGTAAACATTACTAGCCTTAAACGCAATATGCATAGGCTATAATAGAAACACATTCGAAATCACATTATCAGTTAACAAAGTAATCCAAGGGCTACGTTACTGCTATGGTCTTTGTACTCAATACTCTGTCGTAAATTGCTGGTGCCTCGATTGTGAGTGGATCTGTACTCCCTTTATCTAGTATTGTTATCGAATTCAAATCATCATTGTATAGAATAGTCCAACGGCTGCAATGCTATATTGGAGTATGTAATAATTAACGTAACGTCAATTGAAAATAGCTCAAGCCATTACAGTAATATACAATGAATATTCCTGAAACGTCTTGGAATGTTCGTCATCAGTGAACAATGTTATTCAACGGCAACAATTCTGTGATGGTGGCCGTACTCAGTACTTTGTTCTCATTTGTTAATGTCACGAGGGATAATGTACTTGCGTTTCTCCATCTAGATTTGCTGTTCAATGTACATCATCATTGACCGTATTAACAAAACGGCAAAAGTGATCAGTTGGCAGACGCTCTAAATGCTGTACAGTCAATTGTGATTATTACTGGCCATAACCGCACTAAGCATAGGTTATTCTTGAATCACTTGTGAATACACATCATCAATAAACAAAGTAGCCCAACGCGCATATTGCAGTGGTGGTGCTTGTACCGGGTACTGTGTTGTCAATTGTTAACATCCCTGGGAACATTGGTTCCTATTTCGTCGTCCTAGAATTTTTACAGGATTTAAATCATCATTGAACAGTTTAATCCAACGGAACAGTACTATATTAGTGGGTATAGAAATTAACGAACTGTCATCTGGAAGTATCTTAAGGCATAACTGTAATATACGTTGATTACTCCAGAATTGCATTGGAATTAGTATCGTAAGTGAACAAAGTAGTCCAACGGCTACAAGACAGGGATGGTGGCTGTACTCAGTACTATGTTATCATTTTTTCATACCTCGAGGGATAATGGATCTGCATTTCTCGTCCCGGAATTGCTGTGGAGTATACATCATCAGTGAAGAGATTAATCCAAAGGCAGCAGCGATCTGTTGAGAGATGTACTAAATGCCGTACTGTGAATTGTAAGTACCACTGCCCATAAACGCAGCATACATTTGCTGTTCTAGAATATCTACCGGATTAACATCATCAGTGAACACAGTTGTCCAATGTCTACAGTGCTGTGATGATGGCTCCACTCTGTGCTGTGTTGTCAAATGTTAATTTCTCCAAGTATAATGCATCTGCCTTTTGTCATTCCAGAAATGCTATAAAATGTATTACATCAGTGAACAGATTAATCCAACGGCAACAGTGACATGTTGGAATAAGTACTCAATGCCGCACTGTCAATCCGAAATATCTCAAGACTTAACCGTCATTTACATTGATCAATCTTGAATTGCTTTGGAATTTGCTTCACCAGTGAACACTGCTGTTCAACGGCAAAAGAACAGTGATTGTGGCTGCATACCGTGCTGCTTTGTCATTTGTTTGTATCTCGAAGCATAATGGGTCTGCATTTCTCGTTTTAGATTTGCTGTGGAATATATACCATCAGTGAACAGATTAGTACAGTTGCAACAGCGATCTGTTGAAAGTTGCACTAAACGCCGCACATTCAACTGTAAATAACATTGCCGCAACCGCACTAAGCGTAGGTTATTCCTGAATCACGTTCGAATATACATCATCAGTGTTCAAAGTAATCCAGCGGTTACATTACTGTGACGGTGGTTCTACGCGCAGCCAAATGTTTATATATCGAGTTCAGTGGATATGTATTGCGTTATTCTATAACTGATATGGAATTTACATCATCATTGAACAGATTATTCTATCGGCAACAGTGCTCTATTGATGAATGTAGTACGTACCTTGCTGTCAATTGGAAATATTTCATGCCGTAACCGTAATATACGATGATTATACCTTTGGAATTTATAATTTATATATAATTTATAGCTTTGGAATTTAAGTCAACAGTGAACAAAGCAGTCCAACGGTTACATTAATGTGATGATGGCTGTACTCAGTACTGTGTTGTCGATTGTCAGTTCCTTGAGGGATAATGGATCGTCATTTCTCGTTCTGGAATTTATGTCGTATATACATCAGCATTGAACAGGTTAATCCAACGAATGCTGTGCTCTGCTCGTAGATGTGTTAAGCACAGTACAGTTCATAATAAACATCTCCATCCATATGCGTACTATACACTGATTGTTCAAGAGCTGCTTTGGAATTTACATCATCAGCGACCAAATGATCCAACGTTTGCAGCACGTTGGTGATTGCTATACCCAGCACTGTGTCTTAATTTGTTAATTTCACGAGGTGTAATGTATCTGCACTTCCTCATCCTCGAAATGTTATGGAATATATCCCATCATCGAACAGACATGTCCAAGGCAACAGTGCACTGCTGGCCAAGTAAGCACCGTACTGTCAATTTGAGGTATCTCCATCCATAGCCGTACAATAGGAGGATTATTCTAGAATTGCATTGGAATTTACGTCATCAGTGAACAAAGTAATTGAACGGCTGCAATACTGTGATGATGGCTGTACTCAGCACTGTGTTGTTAATTATTAATATCTCAACGGACTATTGATTTCCATTTTTCATTCTAGACTTGTTCTTTGGTATACATCATCAGAGAGCGGGTTATCCACGGTAACTGGGCTCTGTTGGTAAAGGTACTAAGTACCCTACTGTCAATTGTACATATCACTAGCCATAACCGTAGTATACATAGGTTACTCTAGAAGTACATAAGAATTTGCCGCATTAGCGAACAGGGTAACTGAACGATTACAGCCTTGTGATGACGCCCGTACTCTGTACAGTGTTTTCAATTGTTAATATCGCGAGGGATAATAGATCCGTATTATATCATTCTGGAAATGCTATAGATTCTAAATCATCATTGTACAGATGAAGACAACTGCTACAGTGCTGTGTTGGTTAATGTACGATGCACCGCGGTGTCCATTTAAAGTGCATCTAGCCGCAATCGTACTATAGGTAGGTTATTCTAGATTTTCCTTAGAATTTACATCATCGGTGAACAAAGTAATCCTACGGCTACAGTCCTGTGACGATTCCTATACTCAAGTACTGTGTTGTAAATTTTTATATCTCGATGGACAACGGATGTTCATTCTCCATTCTAGAATTTCTGTGGGATATACCTCATCAGCGGACAGATTATGCTACGGCATCTCTTCTCTGTTTGTAGAGGTAAAACCTGCCGTACAGTCAATTGTATATATCACTAAGCATAACCTTTCTATACATAGGTTATTCCAGAGTAACTTTAGAATTTAGTTCATCAGTGTACAAACTATTCCAACAGCTACGTTACTGTGGTGGCTGTATTCATAGCTGTGTTTACAAGTATTAATGTCGCGAGGGATGATAGACCCGTGTTTTGTCATTCTAGTGTCGCCATAGAGCCTGATTCATCATTGCAAATGTTCACCCAACAACTACTGTACGTTGTTGGTAAATGTACGATATACCGTACTTTAAATTGGAGATGTCTCTTGCCACAACCGTACTATAGATCGATTACTCTAGGATTACATACATAATTACATCATCAGTGAGCAAAGTAATCCAACGTCTCCAGTACTTTGGTGATGCCTGTACTCAGTACTGCGTTGTCAGTTGTTAATATTGGATAATTGTTCTGTGCCTTGTCATCCTAGAAGTGATACAGAATATATCTCATTAGCGATGTAACTAATGCAACGGCTGCAGCACGGTGATGATGGCTCTACTCAGTACTTGTGATACCAATTGTCAGTATCTCAAGGGGTAATGGATCCCTCTTCGGTCACTACAAAGATTCCATTGAACCATTGTCATCATTGAACAGATTAATCAAGTGGCTACAATGCTCTGCTGGAAGATGTACTAAGCACCGCACTGTCAGTTGTAAATATCCATAGACATAACCGTACTATACACTGATCATTCTGGAATTGCTATGGATCTTATGCCTTCGATGAAGAAATTGATCCAACTTCTAGATAACACTGGTGATGGCTACAGCCTGTGCCCTGTTGACAATTGGCAATAGCTCTAGGGATAACTGATATGTCCCCTGTCACCCTAGAATTGCTATAAAATCTATATCATCACTCTCCTTATTAATACAACGGCGACACTCTTCTGGATGCGGAATTGCATAGTACCGTCCTGTCTAGTGAAAGAATCACTTGCCATTCCCGTACTATACATGGGTCTCATAGAATTGCTCTGGAATTCACATCGTCAGTGAGCAAAGTAGTTCAACAGCTACAATACTGTGATGATGGCTGTACTCAGTACTGTGTTGTAAACTCCTAATGTCTCGTGTGCCAGTGGACCTGTGTTTTGTCATTTCGGTATTGTTGTAGAATCTAAATCATCACTGAACATCTTATTCCTTCGCCTAAAGCGCTATATTGGTGGATGCAATGAGTACTGTACTGTCAATTGTAAATATCACCAGTCATAACCGTGGTATGCACAGGATATTCCGGAATTGCTCTGGAACTTATATCACCAGTGGACCAAGTAGTCCAAGCGATACATTACTGTAATTATGGCTGTACTCAGTACTGTGTTGTTAATTGCTAATATCTCTAGGGCTCGTGGACCTGAACTTAGTCATTCTAGTATCGCTATAGGACTTAAATCATCATGTATCAGATTAATCCATCGGCTATAGTGTCATATTGGTGGATGTAAAGAGTACAGTATTGTTAGTTGGAAATATCCCTAGCCACGACCTTGATATTCATTAACTATACCAGAATTGCCCTGGAATATACGTGATGAGTGAACAAGGTAGTCCAACGTATAAATTACTACGATTACGACTGCAATCAGTAATGTGTAGTCAATTCTTGATATCTCGACGGATACAGGACATGTATGTTGTTATTCTGAAATAGCTAGAGAATTTATATCATCATTCATCAGACTAATGCTACGGCAACGGTGCTAATTACCGCAATGTGAACTGTAAATGTCCCTAGCCATAACCGCAGTGTGAATAGGTTGTTCCAGAGTTACTTTGGTATTCACAAAATCAGGGAACATATTAGTCCGACGTCCACATTCCTGTGAAGATGGCTGTACTCAGTACAGTCCTGTCAATTGCTAATATCACGGGGGATAATTTATCTGCCTTTTGTCATTCTAGAATATTTATAAAATCTTAATCATCATTGAACAGATTAATACAAAGGCTGCAGTGCCTGCAATTGGATTTACTAGGTACCGTACTGTCAATTGGAAATATCTCAAACAATAACATTGCTGTACATTGATTATTCTAGAATCAGATTCGAATTTACGTTGTCAGTGAACAAAGTCTTCCAACGGCTATATTATAGGGTAGATGGCTGTACACGGTAGTGTGTTGTTAATTGTTAATATCTCGAGGGACAATGGATCTTCATATCACGTTCTAGAATTCCTGTAGAATATAAGTCTTCAGTGACCAATTTAATCCAATGGCAGAAGCGCTATATTGGTAGATGTACTAAATACCGTACTGTGTATTGTAAGCTTCACTAACCCTAACCGTAGTATACATAAGTTACTCCAGAATTACTTAGCAATATACGTCATCAGTGAAGAGAGTGGTCCACCATATAAGTTATTGTGATGGTATCTGTAATCAGCACTGTGTTAGCAATCGTTGATGTCTCAAAGGATAGTGGACCTGTATGTTGTCATTCTGAAACTGCTATATAATATATATCATCATTGAACAGATTAACCCAATGGCAAAGGTGCTCTGTTGGCAGATGCGCGAAGCACCGTACTGTCAAATGTAAATATCTCTAGTATTCGCCGTAGTGTACATTGTTTATTCTAGGTTTGGCATGGAACGGACGTTATCAGTGGACAAAGTAATTTAACCGTTACAATTCTGTGACGGCGGCTGCTCTCAGTTCAGTGTTCTCAGTTGTTTATATCTCCGGGGTCTGCGGATATGTATTTTGTCATTCTATTATTGTTATGGAACTTAAATCACCATTGGACAGATTAATCCAACGGCTACAGTGCTACAATGGTGGATGAAGTAAGTACCGCACGGCCAATTTGAGTTACCTCAAGCCATAACCGTAACATACAATGTCTGTCCCAGAAATTCCTTCGAACTTATATCATGATTGATCACGCTGTCCAACGTCTACAGTACTGTGATGATGGATGTACTCAGTACC
This sequence comes from Eufriesea mexicana, assembly GCF_001483705.2. NCBI lineage: Eukaryota > Metazoa > Arthropoda > Insecta > Hymenoptera > Apidae > Eufriesea > Eufriesea mexicana. The sequence goes on from NW_016925399.1 coordinate 153,901, forward strand.
GTGTTGTTAATTGTTAATATCTCGAGGGATAATGGATCTGTCCTTTGACATTCAGGAATAGCTGTAAAACCTAAATGATCATTGAACAGATTAATACGGAGACTGCAGTGCTGTGATGGTGATTGTACTACGTACCGTACTGTCAGTTGGAAGTATCTCTATTTATAACAGTGCAATGCATTGGTTATTCTGGAATCGATTTGGCACAGACATTGTCAGTGTACAAGGTTATTTAGCAGTTACAATACTGTGAAGGTGGCAGTACTCAGTACTGTGTTCTCAATTGTTGATACCTCGGGGGGTAGTGGTCTGTACTTTGCCATTCTGAAACTGCTATATAACATATACCATCATTGAACAGATTGATACGATGGCAACGGTGCTACTTTCCAAGATGTAAGAAGTGCCGTACTGTCAACTGGAAATAAATCTAGCCTTAATCGTAACATTCATTGGTGTTTCCAGATTTTCATTGGAACAGACCGTTATGAGTAAACAAAATTAATCAACTGTTGCAATTCTATGACGGCTGTATTCAGTCTTCCATTGTTAATTTTTAAAGTAACAAAGTATAATAGATTGGAATTTCTCGTTCTGGAATTGCTGTAGGGTATACATAATCAGTGAACAGATTTATACAACGACGGCAGTGCTCTGTTGGTGGATGTACTAAGTACCGTGCCGTCCATTGGAAATTTGTCATGCCATAACCGTACTGTTCATTGATTATTCTAGAATTGCTTTGGAGCTGACACTATCAGTGAAAAAGTTATTCATCCGTTACAATACTGTGAAGATGGCAGTACTCATTAATGTATTGTCGCTTGTTAATACCATAAGAGGTAATGGATCTGCATATCTCGTTCCTAAATTGCTGTAAGATATATATCTTCATTGGTCAGTTTAATACAACAGTAACTGCGGTATGTTGGTAGATGTACTAATTACCCTACTGTGAATTGTTAGCGTCACTAGCCATAACCGTAGTATACACAGGTTGTTACAGAACTACTTAGAAACTTACATCAGCAGTGAGCAAAGTAATGCAACGAATTAGTTACGGTGATGATGGCTATGATCAGTACTGTGTTGCCAATAGTTAATACCTCGGGTGATAATGGACCTGTCTTTTGTCATTTAGGAATTGCTATGAAATCGATACCATCATTGAACATAATAATACAGCGCCTCCTGCGCTTTGCTCGTGGATGTACTAAGTAGCGTAATGAGAACTGGAAGTAACTCAAGCCGTAACCATAATGTTCATTGATTATTCCAGAATTGCATTGGTATTTGCGCGACCAGTCAGCAAGGTTGACCGACGGCTACAGTACCGTCATGATGGCTGTGCTCAGTACTGTGTTGTCAATTGTTAGTGTCTCGAGGGAGAATGTATCTCTCTTCTGTAATTCTAGGAATGTTGCAGAATATGATTTATCGGTGAACAGATTAATCCAACGGCAACAATGCCCTGTTTGTGTATGTACTATGCACCGTAAAGCCCATTGTAAATATCACTAGCCATAGCCGATAGATTCATTCTTCATTCCAGAATTGCTTTTGAACTTGCATCACCTGTGAACAAAGTAATTCAGCGGTTACAGTAATGTGATCACAGTTCTACTAAGTACAGTGGTGTCAATTGTTAATATCTCTAGGGATATTGTATCTGCACTTCTGGTTCTAGAACTTCTGTAGTATATACGTCATCTGTGAGAAGATTAATCCAACGGCAACAGTGCTATAGTGGCGGGTGTAGAAAGTACCGTACTGTCAATTCGAAATATCTTAAGCCATAACCACATTATACATTGTCTATTCCAGAATTGCGTTGGACTTTATATCCTCGGTGAACAAAGTAGTCCACCGGCCACAATACAGTGATGACGGCTCTGATATATTGGTGGATGTAATAAGCACCATACTGTCAATTAGCAGCAACTGATGACAACCGTATCATGCATTGGTTATTCTGGAAATGCTTTGGAATTTCCATCGTCAAGTTATTCAACGGCTACAATGCTCTGATGGCTGCTGTACACGGTACTGTATTGTAATTTGTTAATATCTAGAGAGATAATGGATCTGCAATTCTCGTTCCAGAATTGGCGTGGAATATACATCATCAGTGAACAGGTTAATCCAGCGTCAACCGTGATCTGTTGGAAGGTGTAATATATGCCGTACTGTGAATTGTAAATATCAATAGCCATAAACGAGCAATACATAGGTTATTCTCGAGTCACTTTCGAATGTACGTTATCAGTGATCAAAGCATTTCAAAGGCTACATTTTTGGGATAATGACTGTTCTCTGTACTATGTTGTCATTTGTTAATATCAGAAGGGATAATGGATCTGCATTTCTCGTTTTAGAATTACTGCTTAATATACAACATTAATGATCAAATCGATCCAACGGCAACAGTGGTTCGTTGGAAGACGTACTAGATGCCGTACTGCCAATTGTAAATATTACTGTACAGAACCGCGTTATACAAAGGTTATTCTGGTATCACTTACGGAGTTACGTCGTCTGAGAGCAAAGTTGCCCAGCGGATACATTACCGTGATATTGGGTGTTCAAAGTACTCTGCTGTAAATTGTTAATATCTCGGGGGTCAGTGTACCTGTATTTTGTCATTCCAGAATTTCTATATAATTTAAATCATCTATGATCTGATTTATCAAACGTATGCAGTGATCTATTTGTGGATGTACTAAGCACCGCTCTGTTAATTTTAAATATACATATTCATAACCGTACTATACACTGACGTCTTTTGAACTTCTGTGGAACTTATATCATTGATGCACAAATTATTATTACGGGTACGGCAATGTGATGATGGCTCTACTCTGTACTGTGTTGTCAATAGCTAATACTTCGAGGGATTTGAATATATTCGACGTCATCCTTGAAAAACTATAAGATCAGGATCACCATTGATCAGATTAATACAACCGCTACACTGCTCTGCTCGTGGGTGTACTCAGTACCGTAGAGCCTGTTGCAGGTGTCACTAGCCATAAACGTACTACACGTAGCTTCTCTAGAATTTTTTGAAATTTACAGCATCACAGTACTGTAAGCGTTGAATTACTTTGTTGACTGATAATGCAAGTTCCAAAGCAATTTTACAATAATCTATGAGCAGTATGGTTATGGCTATACATATTTATAATTGACAATACGGTACTTGTCACATCCACCAGCAGGGCAGTGTAGCCGTTGGATTAATCTGTTCAATGATAATTTCTTACTTCAGCAGTTCTAGAAAGAAAAGAGAAAGGTCCGCTATCCCTCGAGATATAGACTCTTGACATCACAGTACTGAGAAGAACCATCACCGCTGTACTGCACACGGTGTATCATTTGTACACTGATGATGTAATTTCAAAATCAAATCTAGATTAATTAATCCGTTTAATCCGTTCACTGATGATTTGAATTATATTGCAATAATACAATGACAAGGGGCGGATACATTATCGCTCGAGATATTTGTACTAGACAAAACAGTACTAATTACAGCCATCTCCACATTACGGTAGCCGTTGAATTAATTTTTTTCTCTGATGATATGAGTTCCACAGCAGTGCTAGAATAATCAATGCATTGATCATTTATGGCTAGAGATATTTATAATTAACAATACGGTACTTTGTACATCCACAACCAGAGCACTTTATCCATTAGTTTAATCCGTTCGATGCCGATATAAGATATATGTCATCTCCAGAATGACAGTAAACAGATTCTCTAGCGCTCGATATGTTAACAGTTGAAAGACAGTACTCAGTACAGCCATAGCCATAGTACCGCAGCCGTTGGTTTAATTAGATCACCGATGATTTAGCTCCACAGAAATTCTGGAATAATGATTGTACATTTCGGTTATGGCAAGAGATACTTACAACTGGCAGTACTGTACAAGGCACATCCATCGACAGCGCACTTTAGCAGTTGGATTAATCTATTCGCCAATGATTTGCATTCTATATCAATTCGAGAATAATCAATGGATAAATCAGTTATTTCTGGAGGTATTAACAATTGACATTACGGAACTTAGAACATCCACCATCACAGCAACGTAGCAGCTTGATGTGGGTATTCACTGATCTCTTACATTCCATAGAATTTCTAGGATAATCAATTCATAGAACAGTTATTGCTAGAGATACCTATAATTGGCTGTACGCTGCTTGGTACATCCACCAACAGATCACTCTAGTCGTTGGTATGATCTGTCCACTGATGTTATTATCTGTTTAGCAATGCTGGTATGACCAATGACGTGATCATATATCGGTAGTGACATGGAAAAACAACAGTGCAGAACTGAGTGTACCCGTCTTTACACTGCTAAAGCCCTTGAGTTAGTCCGTTAGCTGAACAGATATATTCTTCTGCAACATTAAAATGGTCAATTGATAGAGCTATTGTCAATGGAGGCGTTGTCATATTTCAATATAGTACAGAGTATATCCATCTTCACAGTAATGCAGCCGTTGCATTCATCTGCTCAATGAAGGTTTGTACCCTATCGTAATCCTAGAATGACAAAAGGCAGATCCAGTATCGCTCGAGATGTACACAAATGACAAAGAGGCACTGAATACTGATCTCATCACAGTACTGTAGCCGTTGGATTAATTTGCTGGCTGTTGATTTAAGCTATATAGCAATTCTAGAATGTACAATGAATAGATCAAACGCTGATAGTGGAATTGACAAGTGACAACATTGTACTGTGTTTAGCCATCTATACAATGCTATATCCATTGAGCTAATCTGTTCGCTGACCATCGACGTCCATTAGCAGCTGTTGGATGATCAATGAATATAGCAATTCCCGACGGGGACATTGACATACATCGGTACACTACTGAGTGTAGGCATCAGCAGAGCTATGTAGTCGATTGGTTATGTTGTTCACTGATGCTTTAAACTCGAGGGATATTCTAGATAGACGGTAGGCAGATCCGCTGTTCCTCGAGTTATAATCAATGCAAGAAAAGTACTGATTAGCGTCATCATCAAAGCCCTGTAGTCGTTGGATTAATTTGTTCACTGATTTTAAAAATTCCACACCCACTATAACATAACCAATGTATAGATCAGCTGTTGCTTGAGATATTTATAATTGACAGTGCGGTACCCAGTAAATCCACCTGCACAACACTATAGCCGATGGGTTAATCTGTCCAATTATGGTTTAAATACTACATCAATTCTAGAAAGACAAAAGACAATTGCATTTTTGCTCGTGACATTAGCAACAGACAAAACAGTACTTAGTACAGTCATCATCAAAGTACTGCAGACTATTTATTAATTTCATCACTACTGATTTAAGTTTCACAGCAACTTAGCATAATCAATGTCTAGATCACTTATGGCTTGGGACGTTTACAATTGCCAGTTCGGTACTTAGTACATCCACCAGCAGGACAATACAGCCGTTGAGAAAAGCTGTCCACTAACGATTTGGTCTCCATAGCAATTCAAGAAAGATAAACTGATAGATCACACATCGGAAGTGACACTGATAAATGCCTGTGAAGAAATGAATGTTTCCGTTAACACTATGCTATAGGCATTTCATTAATCTGTCGGCACATCACATAAGTTCTTCAGTAATTATAGAATGATCAATGGGCGGAGCAATTATCGCTATAGATGTTGACATATGTCAATACCGTAATGTGTATAGCCGTCACCAGAGTACTGTAGCAGTTGGATTAATTTGTTTCCCCGGTAATTTAAAATCCACAGAAACTCCAGCATAATTAATGTATAGAACAGTTATGGCTAGAGATATTTACAGTTAACGTTACGGTACTTGGTTCATCCACTAACAAATCATTGCAGCTGTTGTGTTAATTCTTTCAATGTTGACTAAAGTCCTTTAGCAATTCTTGAATGTCAAAAGGCATAGCCAATATAGCTCGAGATATTAACAATTTACAAATGAGGACCGATCAGAGCCGTCATCACTGCATTGTAGCTGTGGGAATAATTTTCTCACGGAAGATATAGTTTCTATAGCAATTCTGAAAGGACAAAGGACAGACCCATTATCGCTCGAGACGTTGGCAATTAGCAGCACAGTACTAAGAGCAGCCATCATCACTGTAACGTATCTGTTAGATTTATTTGCTCGCTGAAGGTATATAATCCACGACAGCTCTTCAATAATCAGTGCATAGTACGGTTACGGCTAAAGATATTTACAGTTGAATGAGCGGTACTTCGTTCACCCACCAACAGGACACTCTAGCTGTTGTTTCATCCTGTACACTGACGATTTAATGACCACTGCAATTCGAGATTGATCAGTGGATAGATAAAATATCGCTGTATCGCAATACTGCACAGAGAGCAACCATGAACACCGTACAAAAGCCAATGTATTTGTCGGTTCGCTGATCATTTAAGTTCTTCAGCACGTGTAGAATGAACAATGGATAGAACAATTGATAACGGAGATATTGACACATGTCAATGGAGTACTAAGTATAGCCATCAAGAGGGCACTGTAGCCGTTGGAATAATTTCATCACTAATGGTGTATATTCCACGGCAATTCAGGAATAACCAACGTATAGATAATTTATGTCTAAAGACATTTTTAGTTCACAGTACATTCGTTAGTACATTCGCCAAAAGATCGCTGTGGCCATTGGAGTTATCTCTCTTCTGAATATTTATGCTTCATTGCAATTCTAGGATGGTCAATGGATGGATTAAATGTCGGTTGGGATGTTCACAGGTGTCAGTACAACAATGAGTGTAGCCAACTGCACCATACCATAGCCATTAAATTATTATGTTCGCCGATCATATATGTCCTTCAGCAATTGTAGGCATAACAATGGATGGAGCAATCGTCGCTTGGGGCATTGATATATGTCAATACACTACTGAGTATAGGAACCAACAGAGCACTGTAACCGTTTGTTTAATCTGTTCAATGATGATTTAAATTCCTCGGCAGTATCACAGTTATAAACGTATAGAACATTTATGGCCAGAGATATTTTCAACTGGTAGTACGGTGATTCGTACATCCATCAAGAGTGCATTTGGGCTGATGGATTAATCACTTCACAGACGATTTAGACTCTATAGCAATTCTACAGTTATCAACCGATAGATCATATACCTATAGTGATATGAACAGTTGACAATACATTACTGACTCTAGACATCTGTAAATTTCCGTAGCCACTTAATTAATATTTTCGCTGACTGTCCAAGATGTTCAGCAATTATAAAATGATCAATGGTTACAGCAGTTGCCGTTGGTGGTATTGACATATGTCAATACAGTACTGAGTTTTGCCATCAACTGAGCATTGTAACCGTCTTATTAATTAGATCACTGAAGACTGAAGTTCCATGGCAATTCCATGTGCAGTCGTCTGAACGGTAGCTATTACACACACAAGCTTATCCCTGTAGCCGTTAGACTAATCTGTTCACTGACGCCTTACTTTCCAAAGCAGATACGAATAATCAATGGACAGAATAATTTGTCCTAGGAGACACTGATAAATATCTATAAGGTACTGAGTAATGCCGTTAACGGAGCACTGTAGCCGTTTGATCAATATGTTTCATGATGATAAAATTCTATAGCAATTCTAGAACGGCAAAAGCCAGAAACATTACGGCTCGAGATGTAAGCAATTTTCAACAGAATACTGCGTACATCCGTCATCATACTACTGTAGCCGTTAGAGTAATTTGCTCACTGACGATTTAAATTCTATAGCAATTCTAGAGCAATCAGTGTATTGTAGAGTTATGGCTAGAGATATTTAGAATTGGCAGCACTGTACTTAGTACATCCACCAACAGAGCACTATATCTGTAGGATTAATCTGTTCACTGATTGATGCAATACTATATGGAACAGATCCACTATCGGTCGAGACATGAACAGTTGCTAACACAGTACTGAGTCCAGCCACCATGATAGTACTGTAGCCGTTGGATCAATTTCTTCACTGATGACTGAAGCTCCTCTGTCATTCTAGAATATTGAACGTATAGATCACTTATGTCTTGAGATATTTAAAGTTTCCAGTACGGTAATTATTACACCACGGGCAGAACACTGTAGCCGTAGGTTAATCAGTTGACTGATGACTCAAACACTATATCAACGCTGGAATCATCAATGGATATTTCGAATATCAATAGTGATACTGACGAATGGGAATGGAGTACCGAGTGTTGCCATCAACGCAATGGTATAGCCTTTAGAGTGATATGTTTGCCGATGATTAAAATTCCATGACGTTTGTATAAGGCAAGAGAGTGGCCCATTATCGCTGGAGATATTAACAACTAACAACTAAATGCCGAGTACAGCCGTCATGCACATAATATAGCCGATGTGTAAATTCGTCCACTGATGATTAAATTAGCAGCAGTTGTGGAATAATCAATGTGTGTCAGGAATGGCTAGAGATATTTAGAGTCGATAGCACGATACATAGTACATACAACATTAGGGCACTGTAACCGCTGGATTAGTCTGCCTACTGATGACTTAAGTTCTATGGAAATTCTGGAAAGGCAGAAGACAGATCCATTATCTCTCGAGTAGTTAACAACTGCCAACAAAGTACAGAGCTGAGCCATCATCACAGTAATATATCCGTTGGATTGGTCTGTTCACTGGTAACGGAAATGCCGCCGCAAATCTAAAATAATCTATTTATAGATAAGTTATGGCTAGTGATATTTCCAATCGTACGTATGGTGACTAGTACATCCTCGAACGGAGCACTGTAGCCGTTTGATTAATCTGCGGACTCATGATTTCATTTTATAGCAATTCTAAGGTGGCAAAATACATATCAATTGTCTCTCTAGACAATAACAACTGACACCACACTACTGTACCACAGTATTGTAGGCGTTGTATGAACTTATTCTCTGATGATTGAATTCGCAGCAATACTAGAATTGCCAATGTATAGGCCAGTTATAGCTGGACCAGTTGGCAGTACGATTCTTGGAACATTCACCAATAAAGCACTGCAGCCGTTGAGTTAATCTGTTCACTAATGACTTATATTCCACAGCATTCCTGGAATAAGCAATGTGTAGTGCAGTTATGGCTGTAGATATTTGCAATTGTCAGTACGGTACATAGTACGTCAAGGGCAGAGCATCTTAGCCGGTTGATTAATCTGTGCATTGGGGATATAGACACAATAGCAACTCAAGTATGGTCAACGGATACAGCAATTTTCGCTGGAGGTATTGATATATGTCAATTCAGTACTGAGTGTAGGCATCTGCATAATTCTGCAGCCTGCGTACTTCAATGCTGTACCCTAATGAGCCCTCTGCAGTGTTCTCCAGCCGTTGTACCATCCTACTCTCCGTTCACCTGAGTTGTATTGCAATTCTAGATGGATCTATGGTTAGATCAGTTATAGCTTAGAATATTTACAATTTTCAATGCTGTGCTGAGTAGAGCCACCATAACTTTACTATAGCAGTTCGATTAATCAATAGACTGGTAACTTCAATTCTATAGCAATTCGGGAAATATCAATTCATATTGCAGTTACCGCTAGATATACTTCGACTTGACAATACGGTACACGGAACAGACATCAACACTTGTTTAAATAAGTTGTCAAATCTATGCACTGATGACTTAAGAACTACAGCAATTCTAGAGCGATAAATGGATAGATCAATTATCTTTTCAGGTATGTATGTTTCACAATGCAGTACTGCGTGTAGCTGCTTATACAGTGCTATTTCCATTGGACTGTTTAATTCGCAAACCATCTGCGTCCTTTAGCAATTCTTGAACGATCGAAGGACAAATCAATTATAGCGGGGGATATTGACAAGTGACAATGCTGTTCATACTACAACATTCAACTCGTTACTATAGCCACTGGATTAATCTATTCCCGGGTCATTAAATCTGCACAGCAATCATGGAATGAGAAATGGACAAATCAATTACCGTTAGAGATACTGGCGAATGGCAGCACATTACGAAGAATAGCAATCTACACAGTACTACAGCGAGGGGATTAATTAATTCCGTGACCTCCTAAGTTGTTCAGAAGCTCACCAATATTCCATGGAAACAGCAATCGTCGCTAGGGACGTTGAGAAATGTGAACAGACTACTGAGTGTAGCCATCTGCACAGAACTATATCCGAAGGATTGGTCTATATAATGATGATTTAAATTCCAGAGCTACTCCATAATGATCAATGTATAGGTCAATTGTGTCTAGAGTGCTATACAGTTCACTCTACGGTACTAAGTACAGCCACCAATACAGAACTGTAGTCCTTGGAATAATCTATACCTTGACGACTTTAATTCCGTAGAGATTCCAGTATGATCAAAGGGTAAAGCAATTGTTCCTGGAGATATAAACGATTGAAAATACGCTACTGCTTATAGCCATCAACATGGTTCTACAGACATTGTACTAACTTATTCCCTGTTCATCTGTGTTGTTCAACAATTCCTGAATGAAAAACTTTATTCACTGAATAACAGAAACTGCACAGAATAGGAACATTCACTGAATAATACTTCTTTCATGCATCTTTAGCGCAGTTTGATTACAATTCCAGCGAACTTTTAGAGTAATTGGGTTTTTTTGGTGTAAAGCTTCTTTACTGCTCCTTTACTGCCCATAGCAACACTATGCCAGTAATGTCACATATTTCCAGCTATTGCAGTGTTGTTTGATCACTGTTTCAGCGAATTTTTAAAAAATTTGCGATTTCGAGACGAAAATTTACTACTGCTTTATAACTGCACAGAAATTTGTGTTCTAGTTATATCACAAATTTCATGCAATTTCGGCGCAATTTAATTACAGTTTCAGCAAATGTTAGGAAAACTTTCGATTTTTTGCTGCAAAGTTTTATTACTGCTTTAGATCTGCACCGAATTATTTTATCTTAGTAATATCACACACTTCATCCAATTCAAGTGCAGTTTGATTTCATTTGCGTCGTCTGCCTACCTTTCCTGATAGCTATAGCGCACCACATTTACTATACCATACTCATTATATAAAAGAATCTACAGCACTGGAGCGATCCAATAAAGGACATGTACTCCATAAATATAAGAACCTGTAGCATAAGAGTGATTTGAAAGCGTCATATTATAACCATATTTAAACGGGGACGCAAGACACGTGCATCTGCTTTTCCAGCGCCAGAGCCACTTGCAAGGGACGAGATGACGCGTCCCATTTCTGGATGCACAGCTCCCGACCAGACCAGCGTATGAGGGAGCCATAGTGGCGAGTGATGAAACTTGGTCCAGCTCGCGCGCCGATCATGCTTTTCTCGTCTCACGATCCTCGCTCTTCGCTCCTCAGTGGTGGCTCTCTCGGCACGCTGTTGCCTTGAGTGTCACGTTTATGGTTATTAACCATTTGCGCTTCGAAAAACTTTCGGGATGTGCACGTAACAATTCGAAGCTTCTCTGGTATGCAATTATGGATTCCGGTTGTTGCTATTTATGGTGAAATGAAAATAGAGAATCAAGTGTACCTCATTTCCATATTTCACGTGAAGTTACTTCTACTTCAGTTATTATCACGTGGTCCTCACTTAAGCTAAACAAGCATGATAACATTGCGAGGAACTTGAGATTACCTTTCCTGAATTGAGTATGCCCACTTCTTGGGTTTCAATTTGTGAACTTTACTCTCAAGATTGACATTATTTGTGTACTATTATCCTGATACATCTATGTAAATTACTCGCTGATTTTCCATCGCCCTAATTGTTTCGTCTGCGTCAGCAATTTAGCGGTTGCTACGCTTTGCGTACGAACATCCTTTACCATTGCAAACGTTTCCATACTGCTTTGTTTGGGAATATCCATTACAATTTCGGGTTCTATAAATTTATCATAGCCCTCATAGCTTAAATCATCTATCAATTAACTATACGTTACTTCACATTGGTACACATATTACAACAAATTTTCGGAAATAGTTCCAGTTTATTCCAAGTTTGCACACGTAAAAATAGAACCACAATTTCTCTTCCAGAACTGTAATTCGTTACGCTTTTGAATTGCTAATATCAGCTCCAGAAGAAACGTTTTTCACCTTCCTCTATTGTATTTATGATTACCTTCAGACGTTTTAACGATAACTAATATTAGCTGCCTAGCAATATCATTTAAGCATACAGTAATTAGTTTCGCTTCAATTCCGCTCAATGACACTATTCACGTTATGGGCCACACATATTTTATTACCAAGCAATACAATTAAAATTCTTGTTACAAGTTGCTTAAATCGAATTTCTACTGGGAAATTACCGACGATGTTTGGGTAGATAATACACGCAATTTCATTCAATTCGGACAACCTACACACTCGTCATTTTTATCCATGCGAGGGTAATGCATTCCGAAGCGCTCTTTTGCGAGGCACTCATATTTCCATCTCGCATAGGGTTAACTTTTTTCAAAAATTCTCAATCATTTTCATAAGGTGCTAGGAAATACAATTCAATTATGACAATTTAAAGCAAACGGAATAAACTGGCAGTAATCGTGGCACGAATTAAACTGAACGAGGTATTTGCTACCAATCTCATACTTCGCTGTTGCCAATTCTCTCTGAATTTCATATAGAGAATCGTACCTGAAATTGGAAAATCTATTTTCGTTCATGGTAATGCTAGCGGAATATAACTAATTGAGGAATAATTGTAAGGTCGTTTGAATACTGAGAGAAGTAAATGGACGTTCATCATTTAATGGGTCAGAATTAAAATTATTATTCTATGGATAACTTGGAAATTTATTTACGTCTATTATTTACGTAGTTTGTAAATATTTTTGACCGTATGTATACTGTTTAGGTATAATACGAACAGATATCAATCGAGTTTGAACTATATTATGATGACATAATGCAGATAGTTGCAGCATAAAGTTTATATATTACAGAGAGATGTAGAAATATGATAGCACTGGAGAGGTAACAAATTCTAAGCTTGCTGCTGATGAAATATGTATCCAAACGTTTCCAATAGGTCCTTGGGAATGGAGAAAATCTTAAAGTCTCGTAATTATTATGAACTCTGACCAAAAATTTAAAAATTTCGTCAATAATCTCTAATTCCCAAGGAAAGAACAGTTATGATCCAAATGACGGTATAACACTGTTTAGAGGAGTGAATGGAATGCAATTAGTGTAGCTGCTCCAGTATAACAAAGCATTGAATGAGAATACACAAGTCAATTCAATTTAATTAACAACATAAATCAAAGTAACAAATATGATGGTATACCAAACTATCTAACAAAGGATTCTAAGAATGTGAAGTTGCTTAAATCGAATTTCTACTGGGAAATTACCGACGATGTTTGGGTAGATAATACACGCAATTTCATTCAATTCGGACAACCTACACACTCGTCATTTTTATCCATGCGAGGGTAATGCATTCCGAAGCGCTCTTTTGCGAGGCACTCATATTTCCATCTCGCATAGGGTTAACTTTTTTCAAAAATTCTCAATCATTTTCATAAGGTGCTAGGAAATACAATTCAATTATGACAATTTAAAGCAAACGGAATAAACTGGCAGTAATCGTGGCACGAATTAAACTGAACGAGGTATTTGCTACCAATCTCATACTTCGCTGTTGCCAATTCTCTCTGAATTTCATATAGAGAATCGTACCTGAAATTGGAAAATCTATTTTCGTTCATGGTAATGCTAGCGGAATATAACTAATTGAGGAATAATTGTAAGGTCGTTTGAATACTGAGAGAAGTAAATGGACGTTCATCATTTAATGGGTCAGAATTAAAATTATTATTCTATGGATAACTTGGAAATTTATTTACGTCTATTATTTACGTAGTTTGTAAATATTTTTGACCGTATGTATACTGTTTAGGTATAATACGAACAGATATCAATCGAGTTTGAACTATATTATGATGACATAATGCAGATAGTTGCAGCATAAAGTTTATATATTACAGAGAGATGTAGAAATATGATAGCACTGGAGAGGTAACAAATTCTAAGCTTGCTGCTGATGAAATATGTATCCAAACGTTTCCAATAGGTCCTTGGGAATGGAGAAAATCTTAAAGTCTCGTAATTATTATGAACTCTGACCAAAAATTTAAAAATTTCGTCAATAATCTCTAATTCCCAAGGAAAGAACAGTTATGATCCAAATGACGGTATAACACTGTTTAGAGGAGTGAATGGAATGCAATTAGTGTAGCTGCTCCAGTATAACAAAGCATTGAATGAGAATACACAAGTCAATTCAATTTAATTAACAACATAAATCAAAGTAACAAATATGATGGTATACCAAACTATCTAACAAAGGATTCTAAGAATGTGGCACCTTATATTAAATTACACACATGGTCTTTAGGAATAGTACGATACCTGTTGTAACGGTTAGCTTCTCGTCATATTTGGAAGCCCAAGGTGGTTTCCTGTCATACCTAAGAATTCACACCCTCATCACATATTTGACAACGTTAGAAGGAATGAGGGAAATATCTGGTATTCTTTTGTTTACAAGGTGTTCAATATCCTTGTCAATATTTCTGATATATTGAAAAAATCTTCAATCAATGTTCCAAACTTTATTCAAGACGATACTAACTTCATCATTTACAAAAGTATAAATCTGCTTTGCATATCACCCAGTTATTGATATAATCATTATTAATGTTAACAATACCCATTCTACCTTGTATCCATTCAGCCATTCCCTCCACACTATAGAAGAGTTGCTATGTCGCAGTAAATTCTTCTTTCCATTACTTATACGCAACTCATCTCTTTGTATATATGTATATTTTTACATTTATACCCATTGCTTTGCTTTATTTCTATTTTTCTTTGTTACCGTTAACTTTGTGCCTCACTGTAATAATTCTCTTCTAATTGTTCAGATCGGTTAATCTCGTATAGATAAAGCAATGAATAAATAAACTTGATATTATTAAGACTACGATATTGAGCAATAATTAATGTCGCCGTCCTAACCATATTAAACTAACTAGTTAGCAATTGTCCCAAGTTGTTTATGCCGAATGAATAAATACTGTGATATAACAACTTAATCAGCAAATTCAGTCCACTGTCCAACATTAATTAAATCACGAATTGCATAGCACTCCATTGCATGTAGCAAAATTACCGAGGACGACGAATCCCGCAATAAATCCGAGTCATGTGTATAAACAGAACATCCCGTATCAAATAACCCTGTATGACAGGACGGAAGTGAATGCAAAAAACTTGCAAGTATATGAAGGGAGAGATCGCCGGTGGAATATTTAACGCACAGAGGATCATACCGAAGGCTCCACGATCTCGAATCTGTAACCAAGTCTGATATTCATGCCCGTTGAATTATCTGCTCGGTTTCTTGCTTTTTCGTCCAAAGCGAGTGCCTAATGCAACCGAGTCGAACACGCGAAAACGTGAATCATCGTTCACGTGCCCGTTTGACAGGAGAATGTTGAAATGCCGGCAGCATGACGCCACTAATATTATACATTGTCGTCAGGATAGACGGAAATGCGCGTTACTCACTTCCGTCTTGCGCCAGTCATCATCTATGATGGAAAGAAGTCGCGGAGGGTTTGGAACTAGACCGTGGAACGAGTTTCATGGACCGTGCGCATATTCAACACTCTGCCCTCGGCGATCAAGTCGGTGCGAGAAAAACAGAGGGTCGAAGATTTCCCGCTGAAAATCCTACGAAATTTCTTAAAGCGGTGTACGAGGTATCGGGTACAAATTAACGCGTGGAATTATTCAATTCAGGAATTACGAGGATCGTCATTTGTTTTTTAACGCTAAACCAAGCACAGGTTAATTGGCCCACAAACGAGAAAGGTAAAGAAGAATTAGAAAGAATATAGGAAAGTTAATTCAACTAAAATTCGACGCAATATCACGCAACCATGTGACCAAAGCAATGATCACTTCAATGGGAAATATCAAGCAAAATGTTCGGAAATGGCTTTGGATTTGAACCTTTGACGGTTTAGTGTACGAAATAATGCTAATTTTGTACTAGTACTCCCTTAAGTCCTTACACCCTGATATACTTACGATAAACTGAGCATAATTTTGTTAGTAAATATTAACTGGCAACTTTCATACACACCTTATTCTAAATAAAACCTTGTAAGTTCTTGTTTTTATTGAAATTTCGCGCTCATTAATATACGCTCCATGTAATTTCAGCCTAATGCGAGTGCAATTGATATTTATGAGATATAGTATGAGAAACTCACGACGACGTAGTCTCGTTATGGTAGTATACGCGGACAGCGCCATATGCTGCAGTGTATATCGATTCCATACTTTCGTGAGCCTTACTTTCGCATCCCGTGATTGAATTTGTATAAACACTGTTTTACCATAGAAGAGAGAGACAGTTTCTTGCTGAAGATTGGTTAAAATTGGAACACTGGTAGCTTCAATAACAAGAATGCCTGTTTTGCATTACGTTCAATTACGGAATATAAAACCACTGAAGTCACCCCATGAAACTTTATGAGCAATTTTTCGTTTCCAAGTAATTTCAAACTCAATGAAGGTTGTACCATCGACATGTTACTTATTACAAAATTTATATGGTGGAATATACACAGGATGCAATTCCATTAGCATGCACCACTCATACTGAAGGGGAACAAGTAAAATTCCATATGGTTTTTCAAGTAATAGCAAACAAGTACGGGGTTTAGTGGAATAATTTGTTCGGAAAGAAATCACCTAGCATTCAAAAATCGTATCTTAAATTTCTTGGGGTTTTCGCAGATGTTTAATTTTCCCCAGTTTGCACCCCAGGAATGAATCTCTAAAAGGAATTGGATCCTCAAGGCTTCCCCAACCTTTTAACCGAAATCTCGTCGCCGCCTTCCACCACAAAAATGTCCAAGTGAAAATTCTTTCGAAGGACGCAAGAGTACGGCTTTAACCTTTAAATAAGGCCCACATGTGGTATTCTCGAATCTCTCCCCGCAAAGTCATAACTGCTCAAAGGCTACGGTATCGTAGATCCACGTTTGCACTTGCTTGCATGCAATGGAGGGTCATTGAATACAGAAACAGGTTGCTAGTCAATCAGTCATCTCTATGAGAATGCACTCGTTGCAAATACCATGTTTACGACGCCGGAATATAATAATGTCGTCGCGACAGGACGCATGGCGAAAGCTAACGAACGGTTATTTTCCGATTCAGACGACGAGCCCAATATATGCGCCGCGAGCCGGAGACTAGCAATAGGTCACAGTGCTCCATAATAGCTTTGTTCTAATTATTTGGCCCTATTATACTTTGCATGAATGAGAGCTGCATGGTTTCCGTCGAGCGTGTTCCACTCTTCGGCAAAGCGGCATTTGCCTTTAAACAAAGCACAATCCGGCGCATATTTCCAGCAGTTTTCAAGCGATACTGCGCGTGTATTATTAGCTTCCTCCATTGTGCGAAGAACGCGCGCATAAACACGCGACTTGCAGAAATAGGAGTAACTGGAGTACGTTCGGCTGCCGCAAATGAATACGTTCGTCCCGCGCTTGACGAAACCATTAACTAGAGCTTTACGTTGCAACGCTTATTCCCGAGAATATACATGCCCATTTTGTTTCGTGGATTTTAAAACTCCGTCGACTCAATTATTGTGAGTTAAAAGGCAGTTTCTCGGGAAATATTATTGTTATAATTATTCTGAGCAACTGTAATTGGTGCAGCATGATTTCATCGTGTATACAAATAATTGGAACGACTAGTCGCAGTAATTGCTTCTGGAATTGCTGATTTTGTGTTTCATTTAGACAGAACTATGTATTAATATTATTCATACATACCGTGTTTGGGTGCAGCTTTATGTAGAATTACGATAAAATATTGTAAACAAGCTTCTGTAGCCTCTACACGATCTTTACTGGTTTCTAAACGTCATACTTGTATAAAAGCCTGAAAAATTGCGCTGGTGTATAAGAAAATTAGAGTGAAAGACAGGAGGATACGAAATTTTCGTGATAATATGGTATAAATTACATAACGTGTACCAAAAGGAAGCAATGCCCTAATTAAAGGTACTTTTGGTTAAATCTCTATTACAAGAGAAGTTATAATTAGTAGTCGGCAGATAAAGATAAAAAGTGAATTATTCGTAACCTACAATATATTTTCCGAATCTTATCCTCGCCTATAAGAAGTAAAATTTAGAGATTCTTTCGTGTCAAATTCAACATTTATATTTCCCTTCTTATCTTCCACGACATTTTACTTTCACGATTCTGCAGAATATCAATAGAAGAAAAGCTTATTTCCACCCATTCCTCATATCTACACAGATGAAAAACATTTCTATTTAGTGCTGAACCTACAGCGGATTAAGTGTCAACACACAAGAGCTACGAAAAGTTGACTATACAAAAATATCGGAATGACACCATCACAAAGTTAAAAAACTATTTTAGCGAAGGAAAGTGCACCAAGTAACGAAATGAAAATACACAAAGGCTCACTCTAATTTAACTATTTTTGGAACAACAAGTGACTCACGCTTGTGTGGTCAGAATTGATTTCTAAGGTCTCTGCGCTTGCCGTCGAGGTCCATGCTTTATGCTTTTCCTAACCTACGTTTCGCACCCCCATGGGTAGCACGGAACATAATTTTGTTCCCCAAAATATCTTTTCCATTTGCATCTAGAAAATATTGATCGGCTTATAAGTTGCTCCCTTTTGGCAATCGCTGATACGTGGTTTCTTCCTGAAATGGTGTCATACAATACTCTAGATACGACAGATTCATAATTCTTCATTATTCAACATAATGGGTATGGAATACTGTCCTTTTATGGGAAAAAATTGAGAAACGAGAATAATCGATAAATTTATAATTGAGAAGTTGGTATAGAGTGCCAGGTGCCCAAAAGAAATTCCTTTCTTCCGTGAGAAATTTTGAAAT
This sequence comes from Eufriesea mexicana, assembly GCF_001483705.2. NCBI lineage: Eukaryota > Metazoa > Arthropoda > Insecta > Hymenoptera > Apidae > Eufriesea > Eufriesea mexicana. The sequence goes on from NW_016925399.1 coordinate 172,924, forward strand.
AGTCATTCTAAATTGAAATTGCCATGCTATATACGATTAATAAAAATTCGTCATTTTACGAAATTTAGGATGAGGAATATTCCAACGAATCGGAAAAAGAATCGTCCTTCTATAGGAAGAAATTTGGAGTCCGGGGATAATCGACGTACTTAGAACTGAGTTGTAAAAGTGAAATAATGATTGGAGGAGAAGAAGTTTGGAATTAATCTTCTTCACGTCGAAATTACTGTTCTAAACGACTGATCCAAAGTTCGTCATTTCCCAACATTAAGGATAAGGAATGTTGCCACGAATGATATCAAACGATACCTAACGAAGGTAGTTCCTTTTTGGGAAAGGAATAAAAATATTAGCTCATTTGTAACACAATGCATAAGCAACTACGCCAATAATTAATATTCGTTGATATTTCTAACTTTCATTTCGAAGATACCTTTCTAGGTCGCAATTCAGTTCCTTAACGGAAAAGGCTATTGAATATAATTGCGCAATATTTGACTATTCCTTGCTAAGGGATATGTATGAAATATGCGTATTCCATGTTAAATTTTTTAAAATTTGTGCTTCTGTTCTACGAAATAATATACTACTCGTCCCTTCTCAAAATTTTTCAAAAATTACTTTTAAAAATTCCGAAATTTCTATTTTTGTCGTGTGATAAGGAAGTCTAATTATTTCTAGATTGAAGGTAGAACTTCTAGACTTCACAAAAGAAGCTGCAATTCCTGTAGCGATGCAACAATACAAAATAGTATTCCTTAATAGATATAAATTTTGAAAGTAAATTTTTTAAATGAAAGGGTAATAGCTTTTACTTAAATTGAGACATTTTTGTTGGTTCGTACAGAAGGACTTTTCTCCTTGACGTTGCACAAGGAGTTGGTGAGAAGGAAATATAATCGCGTGAAGGGATTGAGCTAGGGATTTGCTGGAAGTTAGTGCATGTTCACTTTATGCAGAGTATTTTCCAATTCATGTTACATTGACGGGTTTCGGCATTCTCTGTAGGACACCTCACGGCGAAGGACCTGAGCAAAAGATCAGCGTGTGTTTTGCATTATAAATTTCACGCTGAAGATGCGCCTGCGTATCGTTTATTATTCATCGGATTTCCTATGCTTGACAAATAAAGTGCACTAGCAACGCCCATTCTCCTACCGACCTATTTCCGTTTATTTATGATATAAGCTTCAGTGATTCGTTTCACGATTTGTACCCTTTAATACCTTATACATTTAAGTCTAACGTAATTGCTTGTATTCAATTGAAATTAGTTTTCTTAACGTATTTAGCAATTGAGGCCCTGCTATCTGATGAAGCAAAACTGAACTATTTGTAATTGATATCCATTAACATCTACCTATTGTATTATTAACAATTTAATATCGTATTAAGATTTTATTTGGAGGGTATAAGTTCAAAACTTTGAAACGTGCATTGGCCTGGTGAGAATGAATCAAAACGAATGCGTGTGAATTAAAATGCAGACTAAACGCTGGTCCTTAGCAGCGTTTTTTTACCGGAGCACGAATTACAGGGATATCGAATGTTATTATATTGGTCTGTTATAAAGTGAGTTAGAATATTCGAGACATAAAGAGTTGTACGCGAAGCGACAGAGAAATGGATCCGTATAACATGTAAAACATTAACCAAGTGGAATGAAATCACGTTGAAGAATAGTGTACATTAAAGGTATATATCTCGTAATTTTTTTAATGAAAGAGATGATGAATAGCAACTCATACTCTACTCTCGCTGAAAGTTCTACATCCCTTTTCTACCACACAGTGCGTAACTGTGTAAATACAGTGATCATGATAGAGGACTTCTGCATTGATCACTGTGAGTTGAATTTTTAGGCGGTAACTAATATTTGACAAATTCAGTATGGAGATAGATATTTGGAAAATAAATTTGGATATCTGGACATTCGGAGATCTTCGAATAAGAAATAGCAATTAGTATATAAGAAACAAAGAAGAAAAGCTTTGTATAATTCGAATAAATAGTTATTAATTAACCCCCTAAATTACTGCTTATATTATCAGTAATATCATTATGGATGATATTCTCAAATCATAAACTATCTTATTTCTTATTTCAATTTTATATATGTAACGATGGAACTTAGCAAGTTGGTTGAAAGCAAAACTGTATTACTTTAACCGTTTGAGTGCCAAGCGGCGCGATCGCGCTTCTCCTATTTTGTGTCCAAAAGTGCCAGCGCTCTGAGCTGCGAAGCTGACAATCAGCGCGCTCGGTTGGTGAACGCGGAATATGAGAAGCGCTATCGCGCCGCTCGACATTTTTGGACAAGGAATATGACCAGCGCTATCGCGCCGCATGGCAAATATTGATTGGGAAAGAATAATGACCCGTGGCAGTCAAACGGTTAAGAAATGATGTATGCGTGTCCTCCGATAAAATTATTCCGTCGAAGATTCAATTGCATATTACTCTGATTAATATTGTCCTGGCATATCATGCATATAATTGACAAAAGGTTTGAATGAAGTATGTTTAAAATAATATTATATAGAACGCAGGCTTGAAATTTATACTTGCAAGTTAAAAATGGGGGCAATTTTTCCATTGAAAATATGGATTTAACCTAAAGGTTTTTAATAAACCACGCCAGTAATTACCAGTGCCGGGATTATTTCGCAGATTATTTAATTACATTGTAATGAAATGAAGCTTCGGAACAAGACATTATTAACCGGTTGGTTGGGAAATAAATATTCACGTGTTCATTTTGGAGCAGGTTTCATTTTTCACTCACTTCAGAATCCCTTCAGCAGAAACATAATAATTTATATCAAGTAATATTACGTTAAGCGTAATTGGTACTGCAGAAGTTATAACAGAATTTCATTTTGAAGGTTAATATTTCATTCTGCTATTTATTATTCCTATTTCTCCAGATTCTTATTTAATAAGGAACTTTTAATGAAAACGTTTGCTAATTAGAATTTAAATAATCACGTTCATGCCAGAGACACCATACTATCATCTTTTAGTATAAAATGTATTATTAATTAATTCAATGAAAACGCATTCCATTCGGAGAATTTCGTTCCTTGCTATCGATACCAGAGGAACAAGGGTTCAGGTAATTATTTTATTTAACTTCTCTATTTCCTTCAACGTAGGTGAATTTTGCCGCTACCATAACTGCAGTCCCTGCCTCACACCTCTACTAATATTTACCGATAACTCCAAGAATTACATTCAATCGACTGCCAATGGTGCACCTATGAACTGATTTAAAAATATTAAGGACTCATGAACGAAAATTGAATATCATTAACTACAGTAATCAGGGAATCAATATATTGCAGGCAAGCTTGGTGTAATACCACTGTTGCACTTCTATCAAGTACCACGTGCAGTGGAAAAGTTAGATTCCAAATCTGACGAAAGCATTTCTTACTGGACAGTATTCACGGTAAAATGTGTTATTTTTATAATAAATTAAGAGAGGGTGTGAACATTAGGAGCCATTTTTCGCAGGAAAGCAGATTTAAAGTATAATGTATAGCGTATCAGTTTTACGCTTTACATTAAATTTAGAAATTCAATATGAGTTTCTGCCTTATTGAATGCGTATGAAATTGTAAATTAAAAACGATTTCATTCAATCTAACTGGTTTGCAATTCTATTCCTTACAAACATATATCTTTGATCCGGATAAGTTAATTTTAGTTTTATTTATTTTTATTACTACCTCTAACGGCATAAGACTATAAAAGAGTATTGGAATATTGTAATAATAATTGTATTACGTTATGATATTAGAGAATTCACTTTTAACTAGTAAGATGTATGAAATTCAGGAAATCAAGGAGAATGGATTTTTCTCGATATTTCCTTTCTCGCCATACCTTCATATCCAGTGAATCACAAAAACCGTTTAGTTTAACGGGATGTTCCTGACAGAAAGTACTAAAAATACGAAACAGAGAGGTCAAATAATGGATATTTACATTGAAACTGTAGCATCAAACGTCTCCGTAAGGACATCACAGATATGCTGTCTGTACTTAAAAGTATGATATTTTTGAAACTAATAGACCACTAAGAATTATTCACATTAACAAATAATGTTAGAACAAGAAATAGTCGAAATACGACATCATCTATACCTCATTAGACGATTTACAATACATTTATATAATATACTTCCATGAATTCTATATACTAAATTCGTATTATCTAAAATAAGACACGTCAGTAATACAAAACACGTTGAAGTAACGAATTCCTAACTACCTGTTTTAATAATTATTTAAAAAATACGCTTTTTAAGTAAAAATTGTTCTTGATATTTATCATTAAGATGAGAGAAATATTATCTGTCTTATCTTTATTGAATTGTTTAATGTAGCATGTATACTTTATTCAGGCATACGTTGCATACCGCAAACATCAAGACCAAACCAGAGACACTCGCTCAAGTTTCTGTACATCATCTTTACGTCTCGATTTCACTGCTGAAGGACAATCAACCGGGATTACCTAAGAAAAGTGAAAAATGCGTGTCACAGTTTCATCGATACAAAGGTCCCAACCATTTACATCATGTTATTAGTATGACAAATTATGTCTATATACGAAACGCTAATACTCAATGGTTAACTGCCGTATGACTGTATAACCGAAACAAAGTAGAGATTTCTAAGCGAGTATAACTACTTTTCTTCGAATCCACGACATTTTAAACTTCCGGCACTCGAAAACGAAAAAAAGGGTAAAAAACGCATTTTATAATACAGCTTATTCCGCATTCTCGTCTTACCTGTCCGCAAGGAATCGACCACTGCGATTAGATATCACCTCGATGAAACCTCTCGCTACATATGCGTTCACCATCCTTCGCTGTGATTTTGGAATTAGACTCAGAACGATACAGTGAAAAAATTTTTTGGAATTCCGGCAGGAAGACGAAGTTGAATCTTGTCAGTTACAATAAAAGCAACAACAATAAATCGTCTGTACTATAAAAACATTTTTGGTTATTCGATCTATAGCGAATCCAATCAGATGTCTGCACTGGAAAATATATTAGAAACAAAAGTTTTGTTTCGAAAAGTAATTAAAAATGATTGCATGTTCCCTTGATGTGTTGTCTTATCCAGTGCTTTCATTTTAACTAGTTACTGAAGATAAAAGCAAATAACAAATTACAGGTCAACGACATTGGTCTAGTGGCACAATGTGTGTGCAAATGTTTGAGCAATTTTTCGTGAGAGTAAGTTGTAAAGAATAATTTGAAGTAATACTGTAGCATTAAAAATATTTATAGTGTTATGTGAATATTATGTAAGGAAGGCAAGAGGATAAGAAAATTGTAGAATGTGAGAAAATACCTCATTTCAAAAATATGGGCGAAATTTGTATGAGTGACGTGTATACGATGGATCTAGTAGGACATATGTAAACAAATGTAAAATATACAGATTAATTGAACCCCCACCTTCCTTCATATTTTCGAAGCGACATATTTACGACTTTTGAATTTTTATAATTATATACTGTTTCTGCAACCTACATTAATATTATAGTACATATTTGCATTAATGTTTCGTGCATTTTTCTAATTGAACTCTAACTCATCCTAAGATTCGATTTACCAGATTCTACCGTATATAAGCTTTCTAATTATCGAAATCACTTCACTTCCCTTCGCATGACCTAATCCCAAAGTACTTGCATACCTTAATTTCACGTCAATCTTTACAATAATTTGCGTTTCGTTGAATCTACGACTTCTTATTCGCATATCTTCAAAATGTGCGCCTGCTGCTTCATTAAAACCATAGTCAAATCCAATTCTAAGAATTCTTTGCGCCATGAAAATTTTTATATGATTCACCGTGATGGGCTCATAAAATAGTGAAACGCTATTCGAGGCAGACAATCCTGTTTCAGGTAGGAAGGAAAATTGTATATAGGCGCTCTCTCGTCATATATCTTCTGAAAGTAAAAAACCAAGTAACGATCTGCAGACCATTTATCCCTTTATAGCGACGCTAGTAGAGTGCAGAGATTTCTAGTCCCACTTGTCGTCAAAACAGATTCGACATACGAAGCTCTACGGACAGGTTCGAATCCTGGCTTAAGGCCAAGGATCCAGCGTGCGTGTTTCTGACTATCACGTGAAAGCGTACGAGCATTTTCGTTCGAAAACATTCTGTTCCAGCTGAGAAAAGGTAAGGCTTATCAGACTCGCACGTTTGACCACCAACAATAAGTTTCTCCTTCGCACCTCCTAATCTCGTTGCGGCTATGACGTACCGCCATACTGCTCCGAGTATGCCTGGGCAAGAAGAATCGATCCTCTATCTCGTGAATTATTGCGACGTCATTGTATTAGTAGATGGTAGACGGGTTAAACTACGAGGATAAATTTCGAAATAAGAACTACTGGATAAGCGAAAGTGCATCATCTGAATGTGTATATAACAATGTACACTGGAAGAGCATCTCTGAGAGAAAAAGGTGAGAAACCCTTCGGAAAAATTTTTGGGAAAATGAGGAGAGACGAGATTTTATAAAGGAGAACCCCGAGGGAGGATTATTGGGTGGTATGGGTAGTATCTACGGTGAGAGGATTTGTTAAATTGAAAGTCTTCGTGGTGTAAGATTGAAACGAAACAGGAAGGAGTTAGTTGGTCCTTTGATCATGTAGAAGCATATGTGGAACGTATATTTAAATATATTACATATTGACTACGCAAACAGGATAACTAATATTAACCGAATGGGGCAGGGTGTGGACTATAAACACAATGTATAATTAATTCGAAGCCTTTATGTACGGTTGTATATACATTTAGAGGTATAAATGGAAAACGTGGTATCGGTAGCAAAAGTTCTTGATCTTGAATGTTTCATTACTGCCAAATAAGACTGACTATGAAAATTTTAAAGTGATAATAAGGATGCTGATATAAGCCAACTATAGGAAAATATCATTAGCTACTTAATTATTAAACAGCCAATGAAATTTGCGGTTATAGAATGCATGAATTATTAAGTTCGCTGTTAATAACGAATTGCTCAGAGCATGAATTTCTGATAAAAATGAATAGAACGAAGATTACTTACAAGATGTATATATAAATTTCTCGTATCGCTTATTAAATGAATTCGGTAAGGGAATAGATAGCTGTGGGTAACACTGCCCAAAAAATTTTAACTTCCTTTTAAGTCTGTGATAACCTTTTTATAATTCCTTTAGAGCTTACTCTATCAAAGACGAGTGCGTAGTCTAAGGTGCTCTATCACACTCAGATGTAAAAAAGTGGGTTTATATATGAATACGCAGTAAGAACGGTAGGAGATTCATTCTTGTCTTACAAATTAGATGAGGGCATCCCGAGTTAATCAGTGTCTCTAATTAAAATTATAATTGCTTCCAAATAATTATAAATAGTTATCAGGGATTAGAAATAACTCTCCGAGCATAATTCATAAGAACATACTTGGATTCTTATACACAGTTTATTATATCGTACGAATTTGCTTCACAATAGAGCATTCTTTATATTTCCCTGAAGAAGAAGCCACCCAGGAGCAATATTAGTATGATGATCAGTATTGATAGAACGGTGAAATATATAAACTTAAACTGAAAAACATACATATAAAAAGTAGTATGGTCAACTTGTCATAACGATGTGTACAAGAGAATTGCTTAATTTATAAATCCCGTAAATGATTTCACTAATTTTGTATAAATTAATGAATTCTCTGTTAACATCTGATTGGTATGGTTAATAGCAAGCAACCCGGAACACACATTTACAATAGAAACAGAAAAAGGTAAGAATATATCTACTACCCTAGAGAAAAAGTAATTACTAACGCTATCGACAAAATTCAAAAATCCGCGGCCGATTTCGGAAACCGATTAGGGCTCATATAAAAGGGGCAACGCTCGATTTCTCAGGTCCGTGCCTGATGGAGCTCGGTCGAGGTACCTCGGGGTCTGGACCAGGCACCTCCGTGACTTCACCAATGGGACCTAGGAGACCTTCCCGAGGGTGAGATTTGGGCATGCTGGCGTGGGTAAGTAAATTCCTAAACAGTATCTTTCGGTTTTATAGTCTCGTTTCGATTGAGATATATATAAAATTTATTATACATGGTACTTGTTCAACTTATTATGAGACAGGGTACCAAGGGCTTAAATTAATGTCAGTATTATTAATCCAATATTATTATTTACTTTGTTCGAACTAAGTCCACGATTAATTATATACAGAGTTCAATTTTCAGCAACATACATTAATTACAAGCGTAAAGTTAACTACACCTTTAGAACCCTTACCATACGGGGTGCCGTACTTGCAGCAACGGAACGGTTAGCACGATCGAGTTAAAAACCGCCTTTCCGCGATGCCTGGCAAAATAAGTTACATTAAGCACATTTCCATACTACTTAATCTTCGTGAGTTGCGAGTAACGCAATCCTTGACGTTACACGGGGATGAAGTAATTTCGATTACCTCAGAGAGACGAGTCAGACTGCGATTAATATCAGTACTTCTCTCCTTTGTTTCAATAGACGAGAACGCTTTCCGAGACACTTTCACTCCGTTTAGGTCAATTGTGGCAGGCCGTATAAAACAATAACTACACGAATGCCGATTCTTGCAAAAGTTGTTGTTCGCGCACCAATCCCTTTATTAAGATTAGGAACCACGACCGACGAACTTCAATTGCACCACATGTACCTAAATTTATACCTTTGTACTCGATTTAACTTCTACGGTGTTTAATTGCAGCATTCCTTTGTGAATAATCCTGTATTGATTTTAGAAATGGTTATGTATATCATCGTCACACCCTTTCACCATCCAACCTATGAAGTTTTATTAACGTGGATATTCAAACGCACAAATATTCATCATATCTTTACGCGAACCTGCATTATACATCATAGTCCCTGCCACACACGTGTAACAAAACTACGTACTTCGTAGAGCTGTCCGAATTAGAAACCTCTAGAGTGAACTTACTAAATGGATATTACATATCCTCTTAATAACTTCGATGCATATTTTCGAATTAACCAGCAAAGGCCAAATTCAACATAACTCTCTATACCTGCCCAACCCTATATATTGCGGCAAGGAAACTTCTGCTTTCAATTCATGTCCCTAAGCTAATTACGCAATATATATCATGAAACTTTACCAAATTCTTCGCTGAATCTGACAAGGTATATCATTTCTAAGAATTTACGTTTACAAATTATTTACCTGGTATACTTCGTAAAAAACAAACACTCGAATTCACTACGGACTCCATAAATAATACACCAATGGCAAAAACAGTAAAACACATATTAACAATAGAACTACCAAAGGGGACAAAATGACATGCTTTTGATACACTGTCTTCGCAATTACCGATAGTATGCAGTTGCTTATTTCAAAATAAAGGTAGTATCACACATTTTCCATCATGTACACGCAGCTCTTCGAAGGTTACCGGTAGAACGAGGGTCGAATATAAAAAGCCTATGCCAGTCGGGAAATCCGTCTGTAACGCGTCGGGCCATAAGTATGAGCATATATGGCCATGTTAATCTTTATTTGCAGTCGAAAGTAGGTGTCATCTAATCGAGTTGTGAAGTTAGGTGTCGAGGTGGAACAGGTTTGTAATATTGCAATACTGTGTTGAGCGTTGCAGTAAGCCGAGAAATAATTCGTACCTTTATTGTCATTCTCTCATATTTATGCTGCTGTTGACAATAAATGTTACCACTGTCCAATCTCTGTACTGAAATCGATATTTATTCGATCGTGATCACAATTATGTATGCTCTTTTAACTTCATTTTACCGATTTAACTCCTTGCGCTCGGGACACGCACTTCAGTCGCCATTTGATGAAATTTTGAAGCACGATATTCATAAGTATGCCAAATTCCAAATGATATAACGGTTAGCGAGGTCTTGAAACTAAATAACACTACGTGTTAATTACCATACGATTTCGTCGAAATTTGTCCTCAGCGTTGTAACGGAAAATCATTGAACTCCTATCCCCCTTTGGTCCGAAAATCGCAGAGTGCAAATGGTTAATTGCCATCAATAATGTATATGGTATTTAGGTACTCGTTACAGTTTGATGGTTGTAATGTTAACAATGTATTTTAATGAGTTAACAATTTCAAATTCCTAAGCAAACGTACAAATTCTATATCCTTGTCATCCTTCAATCTATCTGCAACACTCGCAGGTACCCTTCCCCTATTCTCAGTCAAATTATCCTTCGGATACTTGGTGAAACGTAACCTACCTTCCTATTTTCGTCAGTTTCCAGGCAAACAGTAGGAAAACTAGCAACAATCTTCGTCAGAAGTTCGATGATATACAAACTGAGAAATGTAAAACTTGGAAAATAGCTGTGATAATTGGAGAAGGCAGAGGGGTTGAGAAGATATACTCTACCACGCATGTGGAACAAAGGCGAATATATGCATGGTAATTAAGGGGTGACCACGATCCTTGATAACAAAATGAATACCTCCCATCTTCTGCAAACATGCCCTTTAAAATGGTTGGACTGAAGTACGCTCGTAATTTGCTTGCCATGGTGACTGAGGATTTCCTATCCGATATATTCCTATCCCCTCTACATGCCTTATCAAGCTTGATGCAGACCTTAACTTCCACAGTGACGCGATCTCATGGCTCTCTCCAAATACCTAAAAGACCAAAGGGATCTCCGCTCCATCTGTCAACTTTTCTTCCAAAATTTCACCCTTCCTCCCTCTCGGCATCTCCGGATGTATATAGTATCGTGGCAACTTCCGCCATGCCAAATCGATCGAGAATTCAACACTGTTGATGATGGAGTTCACCCACATGTTACGTACTGGCTGGGAATGAATCTCAGAATGAATGGACCGCAGATGAAGCATAACACCTGGCCGATTGTGTCGTTTCTTACGAGGAGCACGTTGTCGGCGAAGATAAGCAGACGTTCGACGGTAGAAATAAAGGCTTCTTTCACCGCGCTGCCGCCAGTAGCTGGCTTCTCTTTCTCCCTTCCTTTTCCCACTCTCCTGCTCCGTGCTTTCTTTCCACTCCGAACTGTCGTAGCCGGACGTGTCAGAGTTGGCTTGATCGACGTGATTCCCGTCCGAACTACATCTTAAAACGTCCATCGTGTGCACCATCGAAGAGAGTAGTTAGAGAGGGCCCAGAGGGTATTTGCTAGATCTCTGAGTCACGGCGGAATTTCTCCCAGGACCCATTTCCTTCCGACTAGCTATGATGGTTCAAATTCCCTAACATTTCTGGAATGACGAAATACAGGGCCGCAATACCTCGAGTTATTAGCAATTGACAACACAATAGAGAGTGCAGCCACCGTCACAGTGTTGTAGCCGTTGGATTACTATGTTCACTGATGCTTTAAATTCTATAGAATTTCTAGAATGACGAGGCACAGCTCCGTTATCTCCCATTCTTTATCCATTGACAACACTGTACTGAGTATAGCCATCATCAGATTACTGCTGACGTTGGGTTTCCTTGTTCACCGATGACATTAATTTTAAAGAATTTCTAGAAAGACAAGGCACAGATCCATTATCCATCTATAAATTGACGATTGATAACATATCACAGAGAACACCCGTCATCATAGTACAGTAGCTGATGGACTGCTATGCTCAGTGATGAAGTACGTTGCAAGGCAATCCTAGAATGACCTTCGTACAGAATGTCCACTCCTGGTGATATATACAATTGACAGTGCGGTGCTTAGTGCATCCACCAACAGAGCACTGTTGCCGTTGGATTAATCTGTTCTCGAATGATCTACATTCTGCAGCACTCCTAGAAGGAAGAAAGAATGATCCATTAACCCCCGAGATATTAGCAATTGACTACTCGTTACCGATTATAGGCATCTTCCCGGTACTGTTGCCGTTGAGCTACTTTGCTCACTGGCGATGATCGTTCCAAAGCAATTCTGGTATGGTACAGTTATTGCTAGAGATATTTCCAATATACAGTACAGTACTCAGTGAATACTGCAATAGAGCACTGTAGTCGTTGGAATATTGGGTTCAGTGATGCTTAAGTTTCTGTAGCAACCTTAGAACTACAATAGACACTTACATTATCCCTCGTGACATTAACAACTAACAACACGGTTCTGAGAATCGCTATCACCATAGTGATGTTAAAGTTTTACGAATTTATTCACTGGTGGTGATGCCCGTTCCATAGAAATTCTGGAATAATCAGTGTAGAGTATGGTTATGACTAGAGATGTTTACAACTGACAGTACGATGCATAATACATCTACCAACAGAGCACTTTTGCCGTTGGATTCTGTTCACTGGTGATTTATATTTTGCAGCAATTTTAGAATAAAAAATGACAGACACATTATCCCACGTGATGTATACAGTGGACAACACAGTACGGAGTACCGTCATTATCACTGTATTGTAGCCGTTGGACTACCTTCATCACTGATGATGCATTTTCCAAGGTAAATCTTGAATCATCAGTTTATAGTACGGTCACGGCGTGAGGTATTTCCAATTCACGGTACGGTGCTTAGTACATCCTACATTGGAGCACACTAGCTGTTGGATAAATCAGTTCAGTGATGATTTAGGGCTGATGGCAGTTCTAGAATGACAGTGGGCATATCATTTGTCCCTCGATACTTAAGTAATTGACATCACGGCACTGAGTACAGCCATCATCACAGTTCTGTCACCTTTGCATTAATTTGCTCGCTGATGATATATATATCCCTGGGCAATTCGATGATAATCAGTTCATAATACGGTTATAGCTCGGGTTACCAACGACTGTTAGTACGATGCTCATTACATCCACCATCACAGCACCGTTGCAGTTGCATTGGTGTGTTCATTGATGATGAATATGCTGCAGCAATTCTAGAATGAGAAATGCAGTTTCTTCATCCATCATTATGTTAACAATTGACTGCACGGTAGTGCTGTAGCCGTCAGATCCCTCTGTTCACTGATGATAAATGTTCTGTAGCATTTCTATAAGGACAAATCAACGATCCATTACCCCTCGCGACATTAACAATTGACAACGCAGTACTCATTATAGCAATCATGACTGTTACGCAGCCGTTGTACCACTCTGTTCACAAATGAATTAAGTTCTATAGAATTTATAGAATGTCGAAGAACAGGGCCAATTTACCTCGTCATATTAACAATTGAAAACACAGTATTCAGTACTGCCGTCATCACAATACTGTAGCCATGGGACTACTTTGTTCACTGACAATATAAGGAACAAAGCAATTCTGGAATAATCAATGTATGGTAATGTTATGGTTGGAAGCATTTCCAATTGGCAGCATGCTACTCAATACATCCATCAGCAGGGCACCTCAGCTGCTGTGTTTATACATTCAATGGTTATTCTCATTCTACAGCAACCGCTGAATGACAAAAGACAGAACCATTGTCCACCGAGATATTAACAATTGAGAACAGATTGTTGCGTAAAGCCATTGCCAAGGTACTGTAGCTGTTGTACTACTTCTTTCATTGACTATGTAAATACTAAAGCAATTCTAGAGAGCCTATATATAGTAGGGTTATGGCAGTGAAACCTTCAATAGACAGCACGGGACTTAGGACTTCTACCACCAGAGCAGTGTAGCATTTGTGTCAATTTATTCATTGATGATTTAGATTCTATAGCAATTCTAGAATGACAGCAAACATACCCGTTATCCCTCGAGTAATTGGCAAGTGACAATAAAGTAGAGAGGACAGCCATGACGAATGTACCGTAACCGTTTGATTAGTTTTTTCATCGATGACAAAAGTTGCACGGTATTTATAGAAAAGTCAGTGTACAGTTCTGTCATGTCTAAGGGATACCCACAATTGACAGCACGATACTTACTACTTCCACCACTAGGGCACTGTTGCCGTTGGGTTAACGTTTTCAATGATGGTATTAGTTTCATAGCAATTTTAAAGTGACAGCGAGCATATGCGTTGTCCCTCGTGAATCAAGCATTTGACAACACAGTGCAGAGTACAGCCATCGTCACAATAATGTAGCCGCTGGGTATGCTCCCTCATGCATGATATGTATTGCAGAACAATTCTAGAATAACTAGAGTATAGTACGGTCATGGCGAGGGATATTTGCAATTGACAGTACGGTGCTTGGTGCGTCCACATACATAGCACTGTATCCGTTGTATCAATCCGTTCAGCGACGATTTAGATTCTATAGCGAATCTGGAATGACAATATGCGTGTATATTATCCCTCGAGGTATTAACTACTGAAAAGGCAGTACCCTGTGCAGACGTCATCACATTACTGCTACCGTTGGATTACTTAGTTCGCTGAAGACGTAAATTGCAAAGAACGTCTGGAATAACCCATGTATAGTGCTGCTATGGCTTGTGACTTTTACGATTGACAGTACGGTGCTTATTACACACACAGCCAGAGCACTGTAGCCGTTGTATTAATCTGTTCAAAGGTGGCCTATACACTATTGCTCTTCTAGAATACAAAATAAAGGTTCATTGTGCCACAAGATATTGCCAATGGACAACACGGCACTTATTGCAGTCATCATCAGAGTGATGACGTGGGTGGAAAATTAGTTCTCTGATGATGCATATGCCAATGTTCCAAACCAGTTCTAGAATAATCAACGTATTCTGCGGTTATGGCTAGAGATTTTTCCAGATGATATTACGGTGGGTAATACATCCACCAATATAGCTATGTAGCCGTGAGATTAATCCGCTCATTGATGATTTATATTCTATAACAGTTCTATAATGACGAAGTTCTGGTTCAGTATCCCTCGAGATATTAACAATTGATGACATAGTACTTATTACAGATATCATCACCGTACAACAACCGTTAGACTAATTTTTTCACTCATGACGTGAATACCAAAGCATTTCTGGAACAATCAATGTATATTCCGGCTGTGGATTTAGATATTTTCAATCGACAGTACGGTAATTACTACATTCACCAAGATAGCACTGTAGCAATTGGATTAATCTGTTCCATGATGATTCAAATTCTATAAGAATACTGTAATGACAAAATGCAGATACACAGTCCCTCGAGGTATCAACAACTGACGACACAGTAATGAGTACAGCCATCTTCAATGCACTGAAGCCGTTGGACAGCTTTGTTCACTCATGATGTAAATTCCCAAACAATTCTTGAACAATAAATGTTTATGGTTATGGCTTGAGGTATCTCCAACTGACCGTACGGACTTATTACTTCCTTCAATGTAGCACTCTATCCGTCGGAATGGTCTCCTCAATGACGATTTACATTGTATCACAGTATTATAGTGACGAAGTACAGATACACAAATCCACCAGATATTAAGGACTGACGACACTGTACTGAATACAACCACGATCACAGTTTTGTTGCCGTTGTTCTACTTTGCCCACTGGTGATGTAAATTCGAAAGTAATTGTCGAATAATTATTGTATACTACGGTTATGGATGGAGATATTTGCTATTGAAGGTACGGTACATATTTTATCAACCATTATAGCACTATAGACGTTGGTTTGATCTGTTCGATGATGATTTAAATTCTATAACAACTCTAGAATGAGAAAATACATGTTCATTATCCCTCGAAACATTAGCAAATGAAAACACAGTACTGCTTATAACCATGATAATAGTAATGTAGCCGTTGGTCAACTTTATTCACTTATGACATAAATTCTACAGAGATTCTAAAATAATCAAAGAATAGTACGGTTATTGCTTCAGATATTTCTAACAGACAGTACTGTACATAGTACAATCGCGAACAGTGCATGCAGCCGTTGTGTTAATCTGTTGAGTGCTGAATTTTACTTTACCGCTATTCTAGAATGACGAAAGGCAGATCCATCGTCCCTTGAGAATTTAACAATTGACAACACTGTACGCAGTGCAGCCATCATCACAATTGTGTAACCATTGGATTACTTTGCCCACTGGTGACGTATATTCGAAAGTGATTCTAGAATAATCAGTGTATGGTACGGTTATGGCTAGAGACATTTCCAACTGACAGCACGGCACTTCGTACGTCAACCGGCAGAGAACTGCAGCAACTGTATCGAAACGCTCATTGATGTCATCGATTTCATATCAATACTAGAATGACAAAAGACAGATCCATTATCCTTCGAGATATTTGCAATTCACAACATAGCCCTGAGTACAGCAATCATCACAGATATGCAGCGGTTGGACTACTTTGTTAAATGATGATGTAAATTCGAAAGCAATTCTGGAAAAGTCATTATATATTACGGTCATGTCTAGAAATATTTTCAACTGACAGTACGGTGCTTATTACAAGCACCCATATAGCTCTGTAGCCGTTAGTTTAATCCATTCAATGATGATTTATAGTCTATAACAATTCTAGCATGACAAAATACAGATATACAGGCCCTCGAGTTATTAACAACTGACAACACAGTACTGTGTACAGCCATTATCACAGTACTGTAGCTGTTGGACGTCTTTGCCCAATTTTGGTGTAAATTCCAAAGCCATAATGGAATAATCGATTTATATTACGGTTGTGTTTGACCTTACTAATTACATCTACCAATAAAACGCTGTAGCCTTCCGATTAATTAGATTCCTGATGACTTAAATTGTATAACAATACCTGATTGACAAGTTTCACATCCACAGGCCTTAGAGGTAATAGCAATTGGCAACACAGTACTGAGCACAGCCATCATCACAGTAATGTATCGGTTGGACTACTTTGGTAACCGATGATGAAAATTCGAACACTATTCTCGATTAATCAAAGTATACCACGGTTATGGATCGAGATATTATTGGATATTACATTTGTATATGTATGTGAGCTGGTGTGCTTTTCGTATGATATTACTTGAGGATATTACATTTGCATATGTATGTGAACCGGTGTGCCTTGTGTATGTGTGTGCTGATTATGCCGCGGTGCGGCATAAGACAAAGGATGTCGTCAGTCGTCAGTCGTCTGTTGCTCGACGTGGGGAGATAAGTTTGTGCACGTGGTGCTAAGATTGGAAATATAAAATGAGAAATATATTGAGAATTAAATACACTGTAGCATAAATAGTACTATATGGCGATTACTTATTCATTAGAAAAATAGAGTTTATTCTTTCTGATATACCCAATTGACATTACGGTACCTAGTACATCCACAGATATAGCACAGTAGCCGTTGGAGAAATCTGTTCCATGATGATTCAAATTTTATAACAACACTGTAATTATAAATTTCTCATCCACAGGCCCCCGAGATATTATAAATTGACGACGCAGTACTGAGTTCAGGCACCACCACAGTTCTAAAGCCGTTGGACTACATTTTTCACTGATGATGTGTATTCGACGCAATTCTGGAATAATCAATGTGTATTTCGGTTATGGCCTGAGATACTTACAATTGACAGTACGGTACCTGCTACAGCCACCAATATATGCCTGTTGCCGTTATATGAATACGTTCAATGATGATTTATATTCTATAACAATTATTGTATGACAAAATGCAGGTCCACTATCCCTCGAGACATCAACAATTGACAACATAGCACTGATCACAACCATCTTCAAAGTAATTTATACGTTGGACTATTTTGTCCACAAATTATGTAAATCTATAAGGAATTCGGAAGTAATGATATATACCACCGGTATTGCTAGTTTTGTTTACTATTCACCGTAAGGTAATCAGTACACCTACCAACATAGCACAGCTACCCCTGGATAAAATTGGTCACTGAAGGTATGTACACTACAGCAATTATAGAACGAAATATGCAGATCCATTATCCCTTGAGGTATTAGCAATTGACAACACCGTACTGAATACAGCCATCATCACGTGAATGTAGCCGTTAGACTACTTTGGTCTCTGATGACGTAAATACTCAGTGAATTCTAGAATAACATATATATGGTGTGGTTATGGTAAGAAACTTTTACAGCTGGCAGTACGGCACTTAGTACATCTGCCAAGACATGACAGTTGCTGTTGGATATAGCTGCTTTCTGTTGATGTATATTCCACGGCAATTCTAGAACGAGGGGTGCAGATCCATAATCCCCCGAGGTATTAGCAACTAAATACACAGTACTGAGTACAGCCATCATCACAGTAATATAGCCGATGGACTTCTTTGATCACTAATGAAGTAAATTCGAAAGCAATTCTGGAAAAGTCATTCTATATTACGGTTGTGGTTTGAGATAATTCCTATTGATAGTGCAGTACCCACTCTAGCCACCATTATAGCATTTTAGCCTTTGGGTTAATCTGTTCAACGATGACATCAATTCTGTAACAATTCTAGAATATGAAAATTCAGATGCATCATCCCTCGGGATATTAGCAATAGAAAACACAGTACTGAGTACAGCCATCGTCGCAGTAATGTTGACATTGGTTAACTTTGTACAATGATGGTATAATTTCTGAAGGGATTCTAGAATTATCTATGAATTGCACGGTTGTGGTTAGTGACATTTATAATTCTCAGTGCGATAATTAGTACTTCTACCAACAATGCACGGTTGCCGTCGGATCAATCCGTTGAATGTTGATACAAATACTATAGCAGTATCAGAGTGGCAAAATATATGTCCACTGTCCCTCGATATATCAACATTAAACAACACAGTACTGATCGCAGCCATCATCACGGTAATTTATACATTGGACCGCTTTGTTCAGTAATGATGTAGATTTCGAAGTAATTCTGGAATAACCTATGTACACTACCGTTATGGCTAGTTATGTCTACAATTCACAGTGCGGTAATACGGACATCCCCCGGCAGAGCACTGCAGCCGCTGTATTAGCATGTTCAATGGTAACTTCGAATCCATAGCTTTTCTTGATTGACAAAAGGCAGATACATTATTCCTCGAGTCATTAGCAATTCAAAACAGAGTTCCGTGTACAGGAATCATCACAGTCATGTAGCCGTTGGACTGCTTCGTTCACTGTTGATGTAAATCAAGAGGACACTCTAGAATAACATATGTATTAGGCGGTGGCGGTTCGTGATGTTTCCAATTAACGGTGCGGCACATAATGAATACACCAGCAGAGCACAGCGGCTGCTGCAATAATTTGTATAATGTTGATTAAAGCATTACAGATACTATAGAATAGCAAAAGCTAGATCCATTATCATTCCACATATTAAAAATTAACATCTCATTACTGAGGAAAGACATCATCGCAGCGCTGTAGACGTTGGAAAACATTGTACACTCATGATGTAAATTCGAATGCAATTCTGGCGCAATCAATGTACGTGTTACGATTATGGCTTGAGATATTTGCAACTGATAGTACGGTACTTATTCCTTCCAACAATGTAGCACTGTTGCCGTTGGACTAATCTGATCAGTGATGATTTATATTCTATCACAATACTGTAATGACAAAATACAGATACAAAGAGCCTCGAGATATTAGTAATTGGCAACACATTACTGCGTACAGCCATCATCGCAGTAATGTAGCGGTTGCAATACTTTGCTCCCTGATGATGTAAATTCAATGCAATTCTGGAATAGTCAATGTATATTACGGTTATGGCCTGGATTTATCTGTTCAATGATGATATATACGATATAACATTTCATAATGGCAAAACACAGGTCCACTATCCCTCGAGATATCAGTAATTGACCACATAGTACTGGTTACAGCAACCATCACTGTAATTTGGTCTCTGAGCTACTTTGTTCACTGACGGTGTAAGTTCCTAATTCTGGAATAACATGTATGCTACTGTTATGGCTAGCGATGTCTACGATACACAGTGCGGTAGTTAGTACATCTACCAACATAGCACTGTTACCGTTGCCCTAAATTGGACACTGAAGATATATATTCTACAGCAAAACTAGAACGAGATATGCAGATCCATTATCCCTCGAGATATTAACAATTGGCGACACAGTACTTAGTGCAGCCATCATCACGGTATTATAACGGCTGGATAACTTTGTTCACTGGTAATGTCAGTTTCAATGCGATTCAAGAATAATCAATTCACAGCACGGTTATGGCTAGAGAATTTTCCAGCCGACAGCAATGAGGTTAGTACATTCACCAGCATAGAACTGCGGCGGCTGAGTAAACCTGTTCAATGATAGTTTCGATGTCATGGGAATTCGGGAATGAAAAGGGACAGATCCATTTTCCCTGGAGATATTTGCAATTGAAGCCAAAGCTCTGAGTACAGCCATCATCACAGAAATGTAACGGTTGGACTTCGATGCTCAGTGATGATGTAAATTCGAATGCAACTTTAGATTAATATATGCATATTACTGTTATGGCTTCAGATATTTCCAATTAAGGGTACAGTACCTTCTACTTCCTGTAATATAGCACTTTAGGCGATCGATTAAACTGTTCTGTAATGATTTAATTTCTACAACAATTCCAGAATGACAAAATGGATATACGCGATCGCTCGAGAAGCCTGCAATTGAAAACACTGTATTGAGCACAGACATTTTCACAGTAATGAAGCCGTTGGACTGCTTTATTCACTGATGATGTAAACCGAAAGCAATCATGGTATAATCATTGAATATACGGTTATGGCTTCTGATATCTCCAATTGACAGCACGGCATCTAGTCCAACCACCAGCAGAGCACAGCAGCCGCTCTACTAATCTGTTCAACGATGATTTATACCTTATGGCAATTTTAGAATGACAGAAGGCAGATGGATTATCCCTCGAGATATTGACAATAGGCACTACAGCATTGAGTAAAGCCATCGTCACAGTACTGTAGCCGTTGGACTTCATTGCCCACTGACGATGCAATTACCATAGCAATTCTGGAATAATCAATGTATAATACGATTATTGTTAGCGATACTTACAATTGGCATTTCGGTGCTAAGTACATCCTGCAGTAGAGCACTGTAGCCGTTGGATTAATCGATACTCTGTTGATTTAGATTCCACAGCAAATCTAGAATAATCAATGTATTGATTAGTTACGGCGTGAGGTACTTACAAATGACATTACGGATCTTGGTATATCCAGAAACTGAGCACTGTGGGCGTTTGGTTAACCTGCTCATGGATGATACATTTACCATAGCAGTTCTAGAATAACAGAAGGAGGATGCATTGTCTCTCGAGGCATTAACAAGTGACACAACAATTCAGAGTAAAGCCATTATAACAGTACCGTATCAGTTCGATTAATTGGTTCAATCTTGACTTGAATTTCACAGCAATTATAGAATTATCATCATATAGAACGGTTATGGCAAGGGATACTGACGAGTGATAATTGATCTCCCATTTGTCATTCTAGAGTTACTACAGTGTACATACTCAGTGTATATATTATTCCAGCGGTCACATATCTCTGTTATCTGATGTACTGTGTGCTGTTTCAATAATTACTTTAATGTCTGACAATTGATCTGTCCATAGATCATTCTAAAATTGTTGTAGGGTTTAAATCATCATGGAGCAGATTATTACAACCGTAACAGTGCTCTGCCGGTGGACGTGCAGCGTATCGCATTGTCATTCTTAAATATCACTAGGAATAAGTGCTCCATACATTGATCAGTATATAATCGCTGATTAAATGCAATCGTCGGTGAACAAATTGGAACTGCAGCTACGGTACTGTGATGCATCCCGTACTCAATATTGCGTTGACAATTGTTAATGTTTCGAGCGATGGTGGATCTGTCCTTTGTTCTTCCAGGAAAGCTATAGGATATAGATTGTCAGTTAACAGATTAACCAAATGACGCCGGTGAACTCTAGATGGCTATACGATGTACTGTATGGACATATGTCTATGTCTCCGGTGGCAATCGCTCTAAGCAATGATCATTCCGCAATTACTGAACAACTTAGGTGATCAGCGGTCAGAGTAATTCAATGGCTATTGCACTGTGTAGATGGCTACTCTCAGTACTTTATTGTGAATTGTAAATGTGACTACCGATATATGATCAATCCACTGACCATTCTGGGACTGCTATACAACAAAAATGATCAATGTGTAGATTAATCCACTCGCTTTGGTAGTCTGTAGATTGACGTACTCAGTACTAAATACTCAATTGAAAATATCTCTTGTAATAATTGACCAATCCATTGCTAATTCTTTTATTGCTATGGAATTTACACAGTCAGCGAGATGATTAATTCATTCCACGTAATACTGTGTTAGTGTATATACCCTGCACTCTATTGCCATTTTCCAATATCTGAAGCGACAGACGATCTATCCATTGATCATTCTGAAATTGCTATGGAATAAAAATTATCTATGTGCAGATTAATCAAATAGTTCTCGAACTGCGTAGATAGCAATACTGAGTACTGTACCGTCCAAA
This sequence comes from Eufriesea mexicana, assembly GCF_001483705.2. Classification (NCBI taxonomy): domain Eukaryota; kingdom Metazoa; phylum Arthropoda; class Insecta; order Hymenoptera; family Apidae; genus Eufriesea; species Eufriesea mexicana. The sequence goes on from NW_016925399.1 coordinate 195,391, forward strand.
CTCAATTACTCTGGCGATAATTGGTCAATCCATTGATAATCCTATAATTGCTATGGAATACATATAATCGGTCAATAGATTAATGCAATGGCTATAGTTGTATGTAGGTGTAAACTTCCTGCACTGCATTCCCAATTATATGCATCTCAAGTGGTAATCGATGGTTCCTCTGTTCGTTCTTGAATAACTACATAGCTCGAACGATCTGTGGGTAGATTAGTTGAATAGTTATAGTATTGCCTGTATGTACAGACTCAGTACGGAGTTGTTAATATCTGTAGCCGTAATTCATACATCGGTTGACCAATCTGCAATTTCTATAGTATTTCATGAACAGTGAATTTATTAATCCAATGTCAATCATGCTATTCGTTAGTATCTAGCGACTAAGTGTAGTCTACTACGTTCAGCTGCAATTTGGTTCACACTGAAAAGCTCCGCTCATGTCGGCATAGGGAAGGTAGTGCTTAAAATGTTAGATCAGGTTAGAATAAGAGAGCAGCCTGCGTTATCCGCTGCTTCACGGTGGTGTTCGTCGTTTTACCATGCACTGCCGGGTACTGTTGCGTTTCGTTTCGCTGGGATATGCTCTACTTTGGTGAGGTTAAGATAAGCAACGATGGATATTTTAGAAGAAGAATATGTACTATTCGCTGCAACTAGTGGTTTTCGGCGCTTTACTGTGCTGTGATACGCTCTGCGGTCTTCTCCTGCACTATCCCGTGCTCTACTATGAATTGGTAAGTTTAGGTTAGCTTGGGTTAGGTGTATGTGCTACCGTGGGAGTAATTCTTGGAACTATTTCGCCCATTACTGCGCTCTTCTGTTATATGCTGAGCTACCCTGCGTTCTGCTGACCCAGATTAGGGGTGGAATTGTATGTTAGTGTGGTGCATGCCAGGCTTGGGTTGGATACGTTAGGTTGGGTTTCGGATATGTATTTTTCGTTGCAATTCCATGGCTTTGTCGCTTTACTGAACACTGCTATAATCTCCAGCGCTCTGTGTTTCACTGCTCTCGTTAGGCTATATGCGTCAGGGTCGAACACGTTCGGTTAGGTTATGTTGGTTCAGGTTAGGAAACTTTACTAGCTTCTGCAACTCGGTGGCTTTCGGCGTGTTACGCTCCGCTTTGTTTTTCTATGCTTAAGTTTGGCAATGTTAGGCTGGGCCAGGGACTAGAGATATTAATAGATATTCCGTCGTGTCCTACGCTTTACCGTGCCCTGTTTATCTCTGCTACGCCCTGCTTTGCTCAGCTGCGCTTTCATGTGGTTTGACGCGGTGGTGCTTTATCCGGAGCAGTCTTGTCCAAATCTGTGTTAATCTGTGCCATTCGGTATCATTCGGCGCTATACTATGCCCCGCTACGATATGCATTGCTCAACTTAGTTCAGGATAGTTAGGGAAGGATCTGTAGCTTTTGGACGACGTAGGATGTATATGGCGATGTTAGGTAATATAAGGTTATAAATTTGTGATATTCGAAGGTTTTTGTGGTTTCGTTAAGCTTACTGCGCTCTGCTGCGCTCTGCAGATGTAGCGATGCTATTTGTATGGATGCTTTTCGAAGCAATGCTAATCAGTTGTAATCGACCATATCCGGCGGTGTACCGTGCTCTGCTGTAGTCTGACGTAGATATATATGGTAAATTTTGGAGTTTTGTATGGGTTAGATTACGTTATGATACATTTGGAATATGCATTATTCCCTGCTGTTCGATTGTATTCGGTACTTTACGGACCTCTGCAGATCCCTGCTGAGCTCCAATGCGTTCTGCCGTAGTTGGGATAGGGAGGTAATGCACATTTGATATAATTGATGATATTATGTTATGTTTAGTCAGATTAGGCTTCGTTGGTTTAGGTTCGGGTAGGTATCAGTGCTACTTGCTGCATTCGGTGGTACTTGGCGCTTTGTGCTCTGCTTATGTGTGTCACTCCGTGCTGTCCTCTGTTCTGGCTAGGATAGGTAAGGTGGTGTAGGTTAGGCAAAGTTTGGTCAGGTTGGGTTGGAATATGAATGTGTGATTCTCACTGCTGTTCGCTGACATTCTGCGCTTTGCTACGCTCTGTTGGATTGTCCTGCGCTCGGCTGTGATCCGTTATGATTAGACTAGGTTTTGCAGGCTTGGTGATGCTCAGTATGTGTACATTATGTTTGGTTATGTTAGGTTAGGGTACCAAACTCTGCAGTAAGCTGCGCCTTTATGGCATTCGGCGCATTCCGACCAAAAATAGTGGAGAAAAGGGTGAAAGGACAGAGAAACAGAAGGCGCACACATTTTTCACTTTTCGTCAGTGCAGCTTCCCTTCAGCCTCGTCCTCGAGCCTCCATTTTCATCGCCCCTTTTTCTAAAACCACTTGTCATTCCGTTATGCTTTGCTCCACGCGACTCGATTACATCTCCATCGGTTTTACAATATCCACAGCCCGTCAGTTCAGCCTATTATTTAGTACACAATGTACAAGGTTCGAGCTTCACTCTGCATCGCAATCGTGACGCAGACACCGAGAAATTACGACGGACTCTGGAAACCGATTGGCATATGATAGCTGTATGGCGATCAAGCTTTTTACCCGACTTAACTAATGACTTCTTTTCGGGCTGTGGCTGTTAACGAACGGGAAAGAAGTAGCCTTGACTTGGGACAAATGTAATCGTATGGAACGCGACAAAATGATGGCACAGCCTGCAGGTTTCAATGTTCCTACTATCGAAATTCATTGTACACGCTCATCACATACGTATTCGCTTAGTGTCTTCAGCTTTTAACACCGCAAACAGACATTAATTACCATCTACCTTTCTTTCCACACATTTTACCATTTCTTGTGAAAAACCATGGCAACGCAGTATTGCATGATGAATGAACCAGAAACAAGACAGACCAAGGAGGATATCGTTTTTAAACCCCTTTCTACTAAAATCTTTTATAATTCTATGTGACGAATCCGAATCCAGGAGCAAACACTCTTTGCCATGTCAGGCTTATGAAATAAGTAAGAGAAAGTAATTGATCTTTGCTATTTTTAAATTTACCGCTAGAAAATGTTCTAAAAAAGTAACAGCTCCTTCAAATTTTTTATTAATTGAATTGTGTAAAGCTAACGTCCACCGTACAGTCAAAACTGTTCGTAATCAAAAACAATTTTTTTTACTAACGTGTAAAGCTCTGAAGTTACTCGAAGAACACTGAAATCTATACAGTGCACTATCATTTCGTTGCATAGTGTAGTTATGGCTGTTTTATTTCATAAATAATATCGAACTCTTTCGTGTCTGGGGTGGCAGGTTATGAGTAGATTCAGATTGCTATTAATTTTCCACTTCGGTTATATATGCCTTCGTTCTTCGATGGTTTGATACTTACAATTTCGTCACTTGTTATGCCTCAAATGAATATTTACATGTAGATGTAGTACCGAATAAAGGCAAATCTTGCTGTGAATTTTCCCGTATAAGTAGTATTTAATTTTACCTCAACTGGTATGTAGACGGTGGTCAGAAATATGTGGACCTGTCATTCTGAATTAAAAACATTTTCGCGGAATGAAATGACTTAGTTATTGCTTTGCAATGATACTGCCGGGTATTATTCAGTGTGTCAGTTGGCATAGACAAAAATTGATGTGTTTTCCTACGCGAAGTGGAAACCATGGATTAGAATTGCGTAATGTAATATGCAGATGTGTATCAAATATTGAGGACTATTGAATTTCGTTATGTAAATAGAAACGTAAGGAAGTGGTTGCATTTTTAATTTCGTGCAATAATATATTTTCTTGCGCCTTTCATTACAACACAGTATTCCTGTAATATCTAAATTAATTCGGAGGTGATAATTTGAATTCGACCTAAAATATGTACATCGGCAGAATTCTACATGCAGATTGTTTCACTACGTGCTTCAGAGTACCATAAGAATACTTCTCTTCCTTTCCAATCTATTTACAATAGTTTGTGAATATTGCATTCCTCCTTATTTCAGACGCTAATTCAACATAACTATCTCTTTTACCCCGCTCCGCAATCAATTGGTTTCTCATCATATTCTACAGCAACTAAATTATCAAGCAAAGTATAAGCAGGAAAATGTCTTTTAATATATACACGAGTAAACGATAGAAACGAAAAATCTTTACTCCAACGAATTTCAAAGGCAACGTAAGATCTGCGATGAATGACCGCCCACGGTCGCGTGTACTCACATTCAGCCACGAAATTTCTGAAAACGACATAAGCTCGTAGAACAGACCTCTGAGACACGAATTACACCAGGAAATTGGAGGGAAAATAATTCTGTCACGGAGAGGCGATCGCGGTGGACAAATTCGTGCAGTGTAATGTTGGTCCTAATGTTAGGGGCGGGGTGGACGAAATAAAATATGGTGCACGGTGGATTGGTTTGGAGGACGTGAAACGACGGCTAATGAAGTACTAACGAAGCGCATCACGCGTTATGGCCACAGCTGGGCCAGAGATGGCGCTCCTTCTTTCGATTCACCTGTGTATGTGTGCGTTTGTGTAATAAATTTCTTCTCTTTTGCAACATCGTCCAAATTTTATTGGCCTCCCTTTCTCTTTCAGTTTTTCCCCTTGCAACCGAATGGCCATAACACGTACACGTGACAGAGATTCGCCACGAAGGATCACGAGAATCGATGTGCTCACTCATACAAGTGAATGGATCGTATGTTCCTTGCGACTTCTTTCCAGCAAATTTGGTAGCGAAGGGCGCATGGGAGCTACAGGTAAATGTGAAGGACTATATCTGCCTCCATTTTGAGTTGTAATTTGCGTAGAAATTTTGTGTATAATTTATAGGGGAGGGAATGGGATATAGCACTGGAATTAGTATAGTACAAATTATCTAGACCAGATTACGTGTTTCATACAGAAGGTATGATAGAATTAGTATAGTGCGTGTAGTATATACATTTGTACATAAAATACAGAATGATATTCTGGTAAGGTGAGGAGTGAAATGAGAAATGATGTGAAAATGGAAATATTGCACAGTATGTCTTTAAAATCTTTTATTACGTGCTTCATACGTATTATAAATAGGCACAGTGTTACGTTAATAACGTGGAATTGCGTACAATATTTCTAAAGGTTTTTTTGTACTGGGGTGAATGCTAGATCAAAGACCACCGTACTTAATCCGCAATAATTGTTTAGAGTTAAAACTTATTGCAGGCGATGTGAATTCGGATGACTTAAGTAACCACGGATAGTAGTGACTAAGAAAGATATCCTCTGCAATTCATATTCCTCATACCATTAGTCAATAAACTGTTGTTTCGTGAATGTAACACTAAAGACTGCTTCTAAAGGTAGATAACCATTTTTCTTAGGAAGATAGGTAGCACATTCTATGATACATATTAAAATTCGCATCAAATCGAATAAGTTATATATGCTGAAAATAAAATTCTTAGTCCCCTCAGTGCCGTTAGCGACGATCAAAGCTTTCTTATAAATTTACCAACAGATCTCGAAATAAATAAATCTCTAACGTGTGGCACAAATTATAGATATTCTAGTTACTAGTGCCGTAGAAACTAAGGGTTCATATTCGAAGTAATGAATTACTTTGCTTAAAAGTGAAGTTAAAACTATTCAGAATTTAGCGAAAACCTACTAATTCCCGTGAACTTAGAATTCACTCTAATTTTCCACAGAAGCAGATTATCCTGTAAATATAGGGCAATCGTGTACATATTCATAACTAACAATTGCAGCCAACTATTTCCTCGCAGGAGGTAATACAATTCTTTTGTAAATGCAGATTACGTAAAAACTATCAAGCGAGTATTTCTCCGAACGTATAACGCAATCGATATACGCGTCTTGCCAGCATTCGTTTCGAACGTGCATTCTAACACGCACAAATATACTCAAAGAAACTGTATTAAGGTATCGTACATTAATTGATATATAAGCAACATTTCTAACAGAAATAACAGCTTCAGGTTTATAAACTTCAATAGATACATTACAATAACTAATACGCCAGTTAACATTAACACTTCTCTAAGGAATTGAAGCAAAATTTTCAGCCATCGTCCACCAGATATTTGCAATAAATTGCCCAAGGTGTACGACAAATAGTTTAAAAATTTGCTACCAGAAATTGTCAACAGGTACCTCTCGAAGTTCGGCAAAATTACAAGCAATCTTTATCAAAAGTCTCCAGTGAAGTTAGCGAAAGTCTTCTCAAAATCCTAGCCAAAGGATACGAAAGAAGCAGCGGGATAGAATCCTCCGAGACACGGAAATCGAACATACCCTCTCTGGGTTCTGTCTAATTACTCTCGTCAGTGGTGTACGATGTAGACCTCTATAGAGGGAGTTCCGACAGGAAGCACGACGATCAAGAGACCTCTGACACGTCTGGCAACGTTAATTCGGGGGGAAAAGATACACGGAGCACGAAACGCGAGAAAGGAACAGAAGAAGAGGAGCTAGAGTGTGGCACCTGCCTGGTGGGAGTGAAAGCTTAATTTTTACCAGTGACATTCCATTTAGTTTGGCTGATACGGTCCCTTCTAAGTGACGACACACTCGGTCACGTGTTCCGCCTTATCCACGTTCCACCCATTCTCAAGATCGTGCTGAGCCGGCACGGCGGACGTTGCCACGAACTTAAATAAGCGGCGGGTCTGCCGAGACGTAGGAAGGGTGAAATATTGAAAAGAAAGTTGAAAGCTGTAGGGGTAACCGTTTTGTTCCCTGAGGAATTGCGATCGTGGCACCCTCGTGGAGGTTGATAACTGAATGAAACTGGATGATGCAAGTCGAGTTGCTAGAAATATTTCAGATAGGTAATCCTCAGTCACTATAGGAAGCAACTGCTGAACGTATACCAGTCACACCATTTTAGAGCGCATGGTTGCTGAAGATGAGCAGTACTCATTATGGAACCAAGGTTCTTGGGCATCACTTGCCTAGCAAACATATTATCGTCTCTGTTCAACATTCGTGGTACAGAATAAATTCACCAGATCGCAGTTTCCTCACGTTTACACAGCAGTCTTTCATGTTTCAGATATCATGGTTCGTTTATTTTCGTACCTTCAACGAAGATTGCCCGGAGAATGACGAAGATTAGAAGGTAGGTTATGTTTCACAAGGTACCCTACTGACAATTTGGCTGAGAATATGTGAGAGGAATCTGCTAGTTATGTGGCAAGCACAAGGTAAGGCAGGGATGTAGAATTTACACCTTGGCTTAGAAATTTGAACTAGTTAACTGATTAATATACATGGTTAACATTAGGAATATCATCTTGTAAATAGTACCTGAATGTCATATGCGTTATTGATGGAAATTAACACCTTGCACTCCACGAATCTTTGGAAAATGGAGGATTGGGTTTCAATGCTTTTCTGTTCCTAAGCTGACGATATTCCACTGAGCAGTAATAAGAAATCGTAATGCGATTAACACTTTGACATGTTTGATTTCGATACCTCGCACACCGTCACGTTATTTGGAATTCGACGAATTTTTGGGCATTGGGCTTCGAAATTTTATCAAATGGCGACTGAAGAGATTCTCTCGAGCACAAAGTGTTAAATCGGTAAAGTGAAATTAAAAGAGCATACGTGACTATGATCACGATGGGATAAATGTCGATAATAATAGAGAGATTGCATTGTGGACATGCTTATTTGTAACAACTATATATGTATATGTGCGAATGGCAATGAAATTACAAACAATTACACGACCTCCTGCAACGATCAATGCAGTGTTACAATATTGCAAACCTGAACGGCTTCGGCTCTTTACTTTTCAACTCGATTCCACAACTGACATCGACTCCAACTATACATTAACCATTTGCACTTGGGCGGAGACACTCAGCAGCCATTTAATAAAATTTGAACGATCGATATTTGTTAATATATCAAATTTAGTGGAATGTAACAGTGCGCTAGGTATCGGAGTCAAATAATTCTATAATCCTATTATTATACATTTCTGTATTTAAGGCTCAAAGATGTATAATCAGTTCTTTGATTAAGAATCTTTGATGTTCAGCTATTCTCTCGGCAAGAAGCCGTTGAGTGCGAAGGGTAAGCATGAAGATATATAATCACTCTATGGGTACGACACGTCACCCAAGGCTCCCCTACTTACCTGGGCTTTGCACATTCGATCCTCGTTCTCTCGATAACCTTCGTGAACCCACATATGCATGATGGAATATGTCCGGTACTACGTTGACTTTTCCATAAGCAACTCATACTATCGGCATTTGCGATGGTAGGGTATCTAAGACAAGTTATCTTATCCCCTTAGGTAAACCTATTTATGATGCGTGCTTTGTTTGTCTTATCATTGGACAATTATTTAGGGAGCTCGAGGAGGATTTGGACGAGTGTTCTTGATGAAACATATTCGGTATCTAATTTATATATCTACATTCATAGAAAATATATATTTATACGATTCTGCGAAGAATTAGGTAATGTTGGAAGATGTATATTCAGTAATAAGATTAGAAACATGCATTGAATGCTAGGATTCCTTTGCCGCGATATCTAATGTTCGGCAAGAATTGAGAATTATTTTATATATGGTGATAGCTTACCAATTTGAAGATGTCCATGGAAGATATTGAGATATTTGTTAAAATTCGCTTAATGCGTTCCCTGTATAAGCTTCTTGTTCGGGTAGCTCTACGTGACACGTAGTTTAGCCACACGTGTATGACAGCACCTATGGTGTATAATGCAGTGTCGCATAAGTGTATGGTGGAAGTTTGTGCCACTGAACATCAACGCTGGTCAACCTCCAAAGGCTATAGGGTGTAGAAATGTGACGACATTATAGATAATATCATCTAAAGTTAAACAGGATTATTAATAAATGTATGCAGTAGTTAAATCCGGTCAATAATTAATATCGTATATGGAAGTCTATATCTAGGTATACGGGATGGAAGTAATATTCGCTGTTCGTGGTTCCCAATTGTAATGAAGGGATTGTTACTCAAACTCAAACTTTTCTAAGCATCGGTAATTAGAGAGATTAATCATTAACTTCCTTAACGAAGTGAAACGGGCTCTAAAAGCGTCCTCGTCCACTGAAACAGCGGAGGGAAGTACTGACATAAATTGCAATCTGACTCGCCCTTCTGATCTGATCGTAATTACGTCTTTCACATGGAACGTCAAGGATTCTATTACTCACAGCTCACGAAGACTAAGTAAAATAGGAATATGCCTAATATAACCTCTTTCGCCAGGCGTCACGGAAACGGGGTCTTAACTCGTTCGTGAGAAGTCCCAAAAGTATAGAAAATATTAGGTCTGTAATTCATATATGTGGCTTGAAGTTCAATACTGTATATGATTAATCAAGGACTTAGTTTTAATAGTATAATTAATCAAATTATATTTATTATGCTATTACTACCTTAAAACATGGGTACTCTGTTGCATAATAAGTTAACCCAGTACCGTGGACCACGAATTTTCATTTCATTAACTCTAAGCTGCCTTAAAATCCGAGTCGAAATGTATCTACGTATTTTTGCTAGTAATGTACGATGAAATGCATACTATAACAATCTGCGAATCCTGGTTACAGTAATGTCTAGTAGCCTGTTCCGCAGATAAAAGAAATAGGTGTGAAACATGTACCACGTTTAATACCCTGACTTATATTTCATTAGATTAATTTATGGCAGTTTCATGTTTTCAACGCTCAAATAGAACATTGATAATTTTCAAAATATATCAAATATCGTGAATTCTGCACGTAGCTCCTAGCTTGGCATTATTTCTCAAAAATTGGTTTTTGGTGACGATACAAATTACCAGATCTCAAAATCTGGAGGTGGCCACGCATCTAGAACAGACATGCGCCATAGTGGCGCAGCGTGCTGCCGATATCTGTATCAAAGGCACTTAATCTAACTTGGAGCGGAAGAAATTAAAATGAAGCAACTGACCCTTTATTATATTTTGCGTGTTGCAAAAAGTGTTCCGGATCGTTTTACAAAAACTTACACTCTACTGACGCAACGCTAATATAACATACTTCAACATTCTCTAATATTACTAAGTTGCCAAAGATTTGGAACTCAAATACGAATAACGAGAGCAAAGAAAGGCTAAGTTACAGTCGCGACGCGCCCGAACGAGATCACGATTATCCAAAAGACAGTTAAACATGTGCGATGTACTCCAGGCTACAAGGCGACTCCAGGTTCACCAACCTTACGATCGGGCCTGGCCTACCTCATAAATTTCCGTTCTCACCACGACTTAAACGTGATCCAAGGTAGCCCCCGAATCAACGACGCTCCCAGAGGCGCAACGAGGCTCCAGGCAGGCCCTGCAGCCGGACAGAAGCTACGTGCTCCTAACCCGAGAGGTAGAAGTTACTCATCCGTCGTGGTCTGACCGCAGACACATGCCAGACCATCTTCAGGCCACACCCTAGACGCGAACGACCAGGGTTGTAGGACCGTCGCAATGACATGAGAAGAAACAGTGACCCGAGGGACACTCTGGAAACTAATGCATGACGAGATTAACTGTAGCTGGAATGAATGTCGTGGACGAGTCGTGACAAGGACGTACGAAGCGTGGAATTATCCAGTACACAGTAGTACGTCACGTAGGCTGGTCGGTATCCAAGGACGATCGCGATTACAGCGAAAGCAGTTATTTTCTATTTGGTGAACGGAAGGTATACGGTAGAATGTATATGGAATTGGAATATTCGCTCCAAGCTATGTAGCTCAAACTTGTACAGATGACGAGCACATGGGTCTAAACATAGGAGTCTATCTTATAGCTATTTATAACTACTTAGATCTAAACGCATGCAGCCCTCGTCAACCAACTATGTCTCCTACGTTGTAATTTGCTGCGACCAAGCGAACGCGTCCTTCATTGTCCAACGATGTCCGCTATCTTGTAGCTAGTTGTGTTCAGAAGGTGGCGTCCCTCGTCGTCCAAAGATATTTTCCTGATTAAATCCTGAAAAACCTGATAGGCTCTAAAGAGAATGTAAATATAATGTAAATATAAACACGAAAGAAAATAGAAGCGAGACAAATAGAAACGGCAAAGGTTAAACAAATGGAAGGCACAATCCATCGAGGAGAGAGAAGCGATACATCCATAAAATAAACCCCAATTCGACCTAACAAACCAACAATGAATGGATACGGAAACAGGTGTAAAGAGGTTCTGAAGCAAAAGAAAGGTTGGTGGACGATGTATTGGTGGAGTGGTCAATGGCTATCTACCAGCCCGAAGATCCTGACGTAGTGAACGTTTGAAATGTCGGGGATTCGAAAATCAATGCTTATATGCGCTGTGGAATTGCGAATCTGCTTAGGTTTTACAGTTATTCGGCAGTTAACCACTGAATATAAGTGCCTCGTGTTTGGAAATTGATTACTTTATTTATAAATTAATGCAAATGTTTGGGATTTTTTATCGAGGTAACAGTGCCTCGCATTTTTCCATTTTTGTTGGATATTCTCGGATGAGTGTGCTTCAGTAGTGGATTCGGGACGTAAAATTGATATTCGGAAATTTGGGCGTGTGTCCCTTGCTTAACATTAGAGCTTCCGAGCTGCAACGTATGCCTGAATAAGTTATACATATTACATGAGGTATAATTTAATGGAAATAGGTAAGTATAGATAAACATGCTTTTAGTTTAATAATAAATATCAGTAATAATTTTGTTTCAAGAAAACAATTTTTTATATAATTGTGAAAACAGTAAATCAGGGATTCGTTACCCTAACGCGTTAGGTAGTTCTAACGTAAAGTTTCATTCTATTTCATACGAATCTATGATATATGTTTGACATGAAGGAAATTATATGAATGAATGTCAAGCTTGTTTTTGTGGTATAGATAACTTCGTATATCGATCATTTTCCATTTTAATATTATCTGGTAATGTGAATTCTTCTGAAGTATCTGTTGGGTTAAGAGCTGCGATACATTCAAAAATAGCTGGCATATCTGATATGCATTTATAAAAAACATGGATGTTATAACTTTAATGTGAATATAGATTATTTGATTTTTCAGTCTCGTATTTTTAGTACCTTCATTGTGAAATATCTAGTTAGACAAAACGCTTTTGGTGATTCATCAGGCATGAAGATATCACGTGAAATGTCCAGAAATATCAATTTGCCTCAATTTCCTAAATTTAATATCTCTTATTGTTTGATCGAGAATATTCTAATATTTTAATTTAATAGTATTAGTTTTTTAATATACATATATATCACTATTTTCTTGTGCTGTTGGAGACAAAAATAAAAATAGATGAATGTAGGAACAGCTTATTGGGTCCAAACATGTAAATATCTTTAAAAAATGGAATTATAAGCCCGTTGAACTATATGAAATTGCTGTTAATTAATAATTTCCTACTCATTTGATAGGGTAAATCACATGTTAAATTTCTGAAATAAATACAGGGACGTGAAATTAATACGTGGAATATTAAATTTAGAATCGGTTTTCCCGCGAAGGAATGGCTTATAATATTTTCCTCCTCACATTATTTATAATAAAGCAACGTTTTTTGTATCATCAACAATATCCAGTCTGAAATACTTTCATCAGGTTTGAGAAAGAACATTTTACACCACGTAATATTTTGTAGAAGTACAAGAGTGGTATTGTACCAAGCTTATCTGGAAACGATGATTCCTTCATTGTTCTGGTATATTATAGTCAAATTTCGTTTTTGAGTACTTAATAAGTAAAGCAGTACATTGGCACATTGTTGGCAGGCGATTAAATATAATTCTTGCAGCTGTTGAGGAATATTTAAAAAGGTGTAAAGCAGAGCGTGGTGTTATATTACAATAATGGCAATATTAACCTATGTTGAATGTAATAGAAACGTTTAGTAGGATAAATATCTGAATCTTTGCTCCTCTGGTATTAATAATTTGGAACGAGATCTACCAAATGGAATAGGCTTCCATTGAATAAATTAATAGTACGTTTAATAATAACAGATGAAAGAAAAGTTTCTTTGGACAGAATTTGAATATTCTCATTTTAATTAACATACAATTTCATTAAAAATTCCATTATAAGTGAAAAGCTGGAGAAGTTGGTACAGTAAGGAACAGAATGAAATATTAATTTTCAAAATAAGATACTGATATACTGTCTGCTGTTGCGATTATGCCTTGGCGTAATATTAGTTGGGATAATTAATTGTGATTCCGTTGAAAGGATACTGAAGTTAGTGGGAAATGAAACCAGTTCCAAAAAGGGAAGGTGAATTTTTAAAACTCGTCTTATCTGCTAATAACGTTTTGTGTCGAATCTCTTTTTATTATAAAACCTAATTGTATACTCCGGTAATTAATCCTGACACTGGTGTTTATTGACATATTTAACTGAAGCCCTGCAGGAGAAATCCATATTTTCACTAAAAAATTGTCCGTACTTTTAACTTTCACATATAAACTTCGAACATGCGTTCTGTATTTTATTATTTCTAATAGTTTTCACTAAAACATTTTGTTAATTCTGTGCATTAAGTGTCAGAATAATATTAATGAGAGGAATATGTTATTAAATATTCGATGGTATAATTAAACTGGGGCACAAACATACATAATGTCTTAAAATAATTCAATTCTCCTTACAACTTTCTAAATTTCATCGTTACGTATATGAATTTGAGGTATGAAATAAAATTTATTATGACCCAAGAATGTCATGCACATAAGTATTCCTGATAATACATGCATAACTAAGAAGGATTCGTTGGTACTTATTTACTCTAATAACACATGCTTCTTTTCCTTCCTATTCCTTAGATAAACATTGTAATTCCTTATTAAAAGATTAGCAGCTGAACAGATATCCAATTTTAATTTCCCAAATAACTATCTCATTACCATATTTGTCGAAGATTAGTTACCCTCTATATACTCAACCGCCAATGATCTAAGTAGACGTCCTCCATAGAGATCACTTTAACTCTAGAGAAAGGATGTAGAATTTTCAGCGAATGTAGAATTTGAGTCGCTTTTCTTCATCTGTTTGATGAAAAAAATTAAGAGAATATACCTTTAGTATGCCCTATTCTTCAACATGCCTCCATTCCCCTTCACTAATTTCTTACACCTTACGCGGTTACACTTCTCTCTTGTTTCGGATGTAATTCTTCGTATCACTAACATTCTAACAGACTTTATAACAGAACGAATATGATAAAGTCGGAAAAACCTGTAACTCGTGCTCCGGTATAAAGCGTTATTAAAACTCTGTGTTTAAATTCCATTTGAATTCTCACACTTTCGTCTCCATTTATCTCCGTCTGATTAGTACGCGTTTCAAGGTTTTCAATTTATAATATTCGAATGAAGTATGAATTCGAGATTAAATTGTTAACATTACAAACGTATATGTTAATAAATATCAATTATAAATAGTTTAGATTTACTCGAACAGATAGCAGTGTCTTAAATGCTAAATAATTTAAGAAAATAAACTTTAACGGAACATAAATAATTAAGTTAGACCTAAAGGAATAAATTTTCTAAGGGAAAGAATATTGAATGGAGTGAAGGAAATGTACGAATTAAATTAGGAGAAATAAACAGATAGGATAATAGTTGTTAACAGCATATTTTGTTTACTAAGCATAGGGATTCCGATGATTAATGAACGATACACATGCATTTCCTCGGCGTCGAATTTATAATGCAAAACGCCTGCTGACATTTCGCCTCAGCTTCTTCACCGTGATGTGTCCTCCAAGAACCTCCGAACCCCATCAAAGAAACGTGACTTGGCAAACACTCTGCTTAAAGTTAACATGCAATGGCTTCCAGCAATTCCTTGTCTTCACCACTTCGCGCGAATCCATTTCTTCTTCACCAACTCCTCGTGCAATGTGAAGGTGAAAATTTCTTAATATAAATTAAAGTCAGTATTTCTCGGCCTTAGAAGCTTATATTTGAGAGGTGAATCGATCAAGGATGACGGTACATTATTGATGCATCGGTACAGGACTTGCTGTCTCTTTTTCACAGTCATAGAAATTCCGAATTCAATGTGGAAATAATTGGAATATCTTTTTAAAAGAAAAAATAGTAATATCTGAGTTTTTAAATCAATAAAAAGAGTGGGGAGGGAGGGATAGTGTACTATTGTATAGAACAGAAGGAGATGCTTTGAAAGATATGACACGAAATACATACGATTCACGCAAATTTCTGTAGCAAGAATTAGTCAAATATTTTGCTGTTATATTGAATAGTCTTTATCCGTTAAGGAATTGAATTATGAATTGCAAGGGTGTATGCAAGATGAAAGTCCGCAGTAACTATGAATATTAGTTACACGCGAAATTGCTTAAAAATTAAGAGACAATTAGGTTGATACTTAATTTAAATATTTATAGTGAAATATTCATATAAACTTTATATAATATACACATAACTCATATAAATTTAGAGGCAAACGAATTAATATGTTCAATCCAATCCTACAAAGGTCGTACCTTCGATAGGCATCGTCCGTTATTATTCATAACATCACTCTTTATCCTCATTGCTGATTAATGACGAATTTTGAACCATTTATTTTGCACAGTAATTTCAATAGTACAAAGTATTCAAAATTTCTTCTCTTCCGCTTAGCATACCCTTTCTAATTTTCAGTTCTAAATTCGTGGATTATACTTGATTCTCAATTTTTCCCAAAAAGGGACGACCATATTTCCGATTCGTGACAATATTTCTCATCCTTAATGTTGAACAATGATGAATTTCAAATCATTCATATATAGCACAGTGTAGTACACCTTTTCGGAAGGAAATCACGAATTGGCCACTTCTAACAAAAACAACTTGTAAACCAGTCATTATTTCCTAGAAGTAAAGGAGAAGCTATTCTGAGTAACAAAATTCTGTTATGTGCTCCCTACGTGGAAGAGGAACTCAGTTTAGGGAAAGCATGAAAGCGTGGCCCTTGATGAAAAAAACAGAGCCCACAGAATTCGATTGCAAATTAGTCTGGGTCTTTGTGTGCCTTCGTTCCGTTATCTTGGAGCTCTTTCTCTTAGCTAAAATAGTTTTATCAGTCTTGAGCTCGTGTTATTCTGTTCTTGTTGTCTTCTTAACATTTGGTGTTTCGAAGCCAGTTTTCGCCACCCTACAATTGCAATTTCAACATTAAGAAAATTAATTCCAAACTTCTCCGTGACCAAAAGTATTCCTTTCCTTCCACTGGGTATTGTGCTTCAACTTGTCAGCTCTACATTCATCCGTTGTCCACGTCTCTCGATCTTTTCGTACAGAGGAAGCATCCTCGTTCGGCATCGTTCGATATTATCCCGTAACGCTTCCTGTCCTCGCCGCGCATGTTCGGCCCAGTTACAAGGTTCACCGCGCGTCAAATTGCGGGGAAGTTCTAAAGCACGATATTAAAGCTGCACAGACATGCTCTTACTTCCTGTAGATCTGCGGTTAACGGAAAATTATCTAGCGCTTCCTTCCGCTTAAATATGCGTCGCGTAGGCACAGGTGGAGGAGAAGTGGATCACAGGGACCAGCGGGTAAATAGAGCCAACTTTCTGGCAAGCTCGAAGCCATCCTGAATTGTTGCAGCTAAGAAATCGACGTTACCGTGCATTGAAAGTTTATCTGCGGAATAACATGGCTCTTGGATATTAACAGTATTCGGCTCCTTTCGAACTGCTTTAATTGCACGTAAGGCGCAGGCATTTACTGTTTGGGTATGCACAAGCAGTGCAGAAAGTAAATTTGTAATTGCAAGTAGAGGGCGCTATCATTGTTTTTTCTGTCTATGAAATGATCTGAGATGTCTTTGGATTTTAGTATGAAATTAGGTATTGCGTAGAACGGATAGGTTGAACTATGCATGCCGTGAAGGTTCCAGTGACTGGCGAATGAAGATTTTGTGAAAATGAACTGAACGGAAATACTGGAAAGTTGATCTTATTAGAGTATTAGAAGAAAAATCGTGATATTAAGTTAATATGCAATTTATAATTAAATGTCTGAAAATAGACAATTATGATCCATTGCAGGTTAAATATTAAATGGAAATATTTCTGATTCGTGTAGATATACGGAATGGGCGGATGTATATTCGTTTTCTTTTAAATACGACTGGGCAGCTGTAAGTGGGAAGGCAAAATATCGTGTAAGATATAGAGGGAAATGAAAACGTTATATTTGATATGGGAGAATCACCAAATTTTACTTCTTACAATTATCGATATGGTTTGGAACATGTACCCGAGAATAAAAATAATTCCCTTTTTATTTTCATCTTCCCATTCTATGTTATAGCTTCTTTTGAAATAGAGGTTAAATTAAAGTACCTTTTATTAGGGCATTGCTTCCTTTTGACGTTCGTTACGTAATTAACACAATATTAGTATAAAGATTCCAAATCTTCCGATATTTCTTTTAAATTTCTAGTAAAATGGTGTATTTTTTTAACCTTTTTATTCAAATATGACGTTAAATGCCAGAAAAGACAGTATAGGGGGTAGAATAATCTATTTTACGGTATTTTATCGAAATCCTACGTTAAACGGCATCTAAGTACAGTATACATGAACAATATTAATACGTCACTCCGACTGAATAAAACTCAAAATTAACAATTCACGGCAAAATTGCTGGGAATGATCGTACCAATTATTCACAGACACGATAGAGCCTTGCTACTTCAGTTACAGTAGTTAGTAATAATTATAATAATAATGTTCCCAGAGAAACTGCCTCTAAATTTTGAATAATTGGGACGACGAATTTTCAATACAGATGAAACAAAATGGGCATGTATATTCATGGAAGTAAGCCAGCTGTAGAAGCTCCGATTAATGGTTCCGTCAAGCCCGACGCGAACGTATTCATTTGCAGCAGCCGAACGTATTCCAGTCACTCCTATTTCTGCAAGTCGCGAGTTTATGCGCGCGTTCTTCGTACAATGGAGGAAACTAATAATACACGCGCAGTATCGTTTCAAAATCACGGGAGGGAGGTGACGGATTGAACTTTGTTTAATGGCTTACACCTCTATTTCGTAGAGTTCAACACGCGTGCCGGTAACCATGCGGGCAAAGGTAATCGGTCCAAATAATCAAAATCACCTCTCTTATGGCGCACCGCGTCCTGTTCCTAGCCGCCGGTTCGCGTCGTACTTATTTGGCTCGCCGTTCTACTGTGGAAAAATATTTTCTTTCGCTTTCGTTCGCTATGCGTTCTACCACAACCACATTATTATATTCCGGCGTCGTTAGCACAGTATTTGCACCAAATGTATTTTTATAGAGATACCTGTGTATCTCGCAACATGATTCTCAATTACTATTCTTTCATGCTACCAACGGCTAAAGTGGATCTACGCTACCTTCTCATTTGAGCAGTTACAACTTTGCGACTATGTATCGTAGAATAATATTTGCGGCTTCATATAAAGGACAAAGCCGTACTCGTACGTCCTCCGATTCAATTTTCATTCTGACATGCTTTTCGTGGATAGCGGAAATAGGTCTTCAGTTGAAAGATTGGGAAATACTTATGGTGCCTGTCTCTCCTAAGAAAATTTTTCTGGTCTCCAAATTGGGGAGACATAACGACTGAAGTATTCAGTTTATGGAAACCAAATGAAATTTATTATACAATTTCTGATTGCTTGGTAATTTCTTTCCGAATTAATTATTTTACTAAACTCCGATCCTGCGTGTTATTACTTCAAACACCAGATAGAAGATTACTTGTCCTTATTCACTAGGACAGGTGCGTGTTATTGGATTTGGATACAGTGTATATTCCACAATATAGATTTTTTAGTTAGTAACATGTCGCTGGTATAATCTTCATTCAGTCTGAAATCACTTGGAAACGAAAAATTGCACGTTAACTTTAATGGTGTTGCTTTAGTGATTTTATATACCGCAATTTGAACGTAATATAAAAAAAGAAATTTTTTTCATGAAACTACCAGTGTTCGAATTTTTACAAATTTCCAGCAAGAAATTGTCTCTGTCTTCTACAGTAAAGCAGTCTAAATACTGGTTCAATACAGGGATGCGAAAGTAAGTCACACTGAGGTATGTAAACGATACACACAGTCGCGTATGGCGTTAATCGCTGACTCTACGGTAAAGGGTCTAACTCGTCTTGAAGGTCTCGTGCTAAAACCATTAAATATCAGTTGCACTTGCATTGTGCTGAAGTTACATGAAGCGTATTTTATCGTGCGCGAAATTTCAATGAATCATAAAAATACACAATACTTTATTTTGATTAAAATTAGAATGTAAGCGGCCAATTAACATTCAATAATAAATCTAGGCCCAGCTTCTCGTAAGTAAATCATGGTGTAAGAAGTTAAGAGAGCAATGTGAGAATTAACATTAATTAGTATATAAAACCTATCTATGTTCAAATCCAAAACCATTTCCAAGCGTTTAATATGAAATTCCCCATTGAATAGATCATTTCTCTTGCCACATGATTGCGAGGTATTGCGATCAATGTACGTTAAATTAATTTTTCTATATTTATCCGAATTCCTCTTTCCTTTCCTCATCCGTGGGTCACACAACCTGTTGTAGATATATCGTCATGTTTCGAATGACGATGCGTGGATTGTCGGAAGGCAATAGTTCCCTGTCTTAATTGATAGATGGTCTCACGTTTACCTATTTAAGGTGTTTCGCCGAATTTTCGGCGCGTATTATTCGATTCGCCATTTTTCCGCGACGATGGAACCGCCAAGGGCAGATGGTTCTCACAGCTCTTGGTCGATAAAACTCGTTCCGCCGTCTAATTCGAGCACTTCCGCGACACCTTGAAACAACAGACGCTTACTGCATCGTAACGGAAGTATGTAGCGCGCGTTTCCGATTTTCCTGACGACAGTGGATAGCGTTATAGGCATGATGCGTCCAGAATTTCCACCTTCCCTGCCCAACGCCCGCGTGAACAAAGATACACGGTTTCGAGAATTTGGTTTGAATGCATTCGGCATTCGTTCGAGACGGGGAACCAAGAAACCGAAGATATAATTCGACTGGCAGGAATACGAGAACTGGTTACGGATTCGATATATGAAACATTGGTATGATCTTCCTCGCGTTAATTATTCCGCCGGCGTTCTCTCCCTTGATATTCTTGCAAATTTTCTTCATCTTCTTCCTTCCTAACATATCGGGATACTTGTGGGAGGGTTTGATTGTACACATGGCTTCGATTAGTTGCTGTATTCGAAGTTCTTGGCAATTTTGTTAGATGCATTGAGGTGTTATGCAATTTGTTACTTTAATATTGATCGGTGGATTGAATTCGCTGCTTAAGTTGTCATTCCAATTGCTATCCTCAATTGAGTGTTTTAACAATTCCGCTAAATTAACTTGAACAATTGATTAATCAGATAGATTAACTAGATGGTTTGGTAGGAGGCTAGAGCTATTGATCAATATTGTAGCTTTTATTAAAGTCTAATTTATTTATTTATTTATATTTTTCCACGGGACTAACCCAAAAGTGAAATGACAAGAAAATGATTTCAGTGAGACATAAAGTTAATGGCAACGGAGAAAAATAAAAATGGAGAATTGAAATGAATATGAAAATAAGTATATGCCAATACACAGACGAGATGTGTAAAAGAATTGGGAAAAAGGAACTTCTACAGGGAGGTGCCGTATTGTAGCTCTTTTATAGAGTGAAGCTATTGGCCATATTAATCTAGGTTAATGTATGTGTTGCTAACTTTAATAATCATTCTATAAATGCGCGAATGGTACGAAAAAGGGGTTCGAAACTGTTGTGTACGGAGAAGGATGTATCGTCTTGAATAAAAGGTTGGCAAATAGATTGAGGACTTCTCCAATATACCAGAATAATTTACAAGGCCAATGAGTACTTTATAAACGAGAAGGATGTTAGAGACCTCTCTCTTCCTTTCTAACGTCGCTTAATTGAGTGGCGAGTGTATGAGGTCATATTTATGACAGTATACGTACTTGAGTTTAACAATATGACGTGAAGCTAAACGTAGGAACCGGCATCACACTTTTCCTAAAGAGACAGTTTGCAATTTAAAGTAAAGAGCCAGGACTCCTAGAATTTAGTGACAGACAGCTTTGATTGCTGTTTAATAAATTGCTTTGACCGATGTTGATTATCAAGTTGAGTTAACTAGTGTATTGGCGTTCAATATTTTGTTATAATGAATTAGCTATCCCAGATGTATTCCATTCACTTTCTTGAAATAGTGATATACTCTCATTTGGAACATAACTCTCCTTTCGTTGTGAATTTCAGTTTACGGAATAAACTTTTCAATTTTCGGCCAGAATAGTCAGAAATTACAATTTTTTAAGAAGCTCTATATTTTCGGGGCCTACTGAATACGTTAGAATAAATATTTTGTCACAACGAAACGTAGAAATTGAACGCTTCCAATGTTATTTTATTTTCACTTCTTTCAATAATATGTGAAATTTATAATGCAATCATTCGTATTATGCCATTATAATATAGCTTAAGCTTGATAGAAATCTATTCATATTATCCCTAAAGGATGTTCTTGAGTATAAAGGTATTTGCAAATTACGTAGAAATAAATTTTCGAAATAACCGCCGAATTCAGGTTACCAACTTCATGGAGAGCATCCATTTATTTTTGAAAGTATTTACGCATACGCATAATTATTCTACAATTACTTACTTTTCGCTAGATATGTATATTGCATATTGTAGAAAATTGATCTTCTAATTTGAAGTACTATTCTCTGGACAAGTATTATCAAATATGTCCATCGTGAAATGTGAGATTATTAACTGATACTTCGTTCAGTTTAATTCGTATCCCGATTAAATAGAGTTTCCTCCGATTGCTTTAAGTTATCAAAATTGAATTGTACTACCTCATTTTTAATGAAAATTGCTAAACGTTAGAGAAAAGTGTAAACCTATGCAAGATGAAGATACGAGTGTCATACAAAAGAACGTTTGGAAATGCATTAACCTCGCTTGGATACAAATGACGCTTGTGCAGGTGCTTCCAATTGAATGCAATTGCGTGCATTTTCTACTAAGAAATCGTTGGGCATTTCCAAGCATAAATTCTATTTGAACAATTTTTGACTGAAATTTCAATAGGAACACTTGGTAATAAAATATGTGTCCTGCCACGTGAATAGTGTCATTGAACGCATTTGAAGCAAAATTAAGGTAAAGTTGATTTCAGGAAATAATTCTAGACAACTAATAACAGCTACCGTTAAAACTTCCTAATGCAATAGTTAAAACAATAAATGAATGTGGAAAAAGGCATTTCAGATACTGATATAATAACTACAAAGATGAAATAAGATACAGTGCAGGAAAAAATTGTATGGTTTTCCTTTTACTTGTGCAAACTTGGAATAAATTAGAATTGTTTCCGAGAATTAGTCGCAATATGTGGTACTCTGTGAAGTAACGTACAAATAATTGAGTGGTGATTTACACGGCGAGGGCTATGATAAAGTAGAGGAAGATGAACTTTTAATGAATATTCCCCAACGAAACAATATAGAACCATTACCAGTGGTGAAGAATATTCGCATACAAAAAGTGCCATCAGAAAAATTGTTAACCCAGACGAAACACTTAGCGCGATGGAAAATCTGCGAGTAATCTACATAGAAGCATCAGGACAATAATACAAAGGGTATGTCAATCATGAGAGTAAAGTTCACAAACTGAAAATCTCAGAAGTCTCCATACTCAAATCGTGAAATTGTATCTCATGTTAATTGCAACGTTAAAAAGTTTGTTTAGCTTAAGTGACGACCATATAATAGAAACAGGAATAGAAGCAACTTCACGTGAGGTAAGGAATGAGATGCTCGTGATTTCCAATATTCGTGGCACCATAAATGTCATCAACCTGGTTCCATGAGTACAAACATGAAAAGTTTAGAATTGTTCGTGTCCATATCGAAAATATTTCTCAGCGCATATGGTTATTGTCAATGAACGAGAAGCTGAAGGCATCAGAGTGCTGAGAGGACCATCACTGGATCACAAGTAGCAAGGATCGTAAGGCGAGAGAGACGTGATTGGCGCACGAGCGAGGCCAAGTTCCATCGCTCGCCACTATGACTCAATCAGTCGCTTGGGTGCGGCCGGCAGCAATGCATTTATAAACGGGACACGTCATTGTGGCCCTTGTAAGTGGCTTTGGCGTTGGAAAAACGGTTGCACATGTCTCATGACCAGCGGCGGAATGGTGCTGCGGATTGGAGGATGGCCAAATATGTATACACATCGCGCTCGGCAACGCGTACGTTGCTGCTTCACCGCACACCCGTACTATATTATTGACGGTGTTTCACCGTGCCTCATAACCAAAAGGAACGCTCTTCGTACCACTAAACTTCACGCATACGCGTCGCGCTGGCGAAAAGTGGCGGCACGTAGAACGCATCGCAACAGGAACTCGGGACTGACGGATTTGCATATCATAAATACCTGATTCGCCGGCCATTCATTTTTCTCGTGCGACTACAGATGGAGCTGTGCCTTATATTTGTGCAGGGACCTTGGAATGACGAGTGAGGAAGCGTTAAATGATTATTCGTTATTTCAATATAATCCTGACGATATTAGGGAATGCTTCATGTGGATGCGCGCTGTTGGTTTAGTTTGTTGCATGTGCTTGGTGAAAGTAATTACATGGTTAGGGAACGTGGAGTAATCGGTTTCAATCGAATTATTATCTATATGTGTCTTCCGATGTGAAAACCTGGGCCGTCCTGTGAGTCGGAGGGAAAAAAGCGTGTTGATTTTTGGTATTCGTATACGATTGGTTGAATATGTTTGTGTGAATCTTGTTGAGATCTTGAATAAATCGAATAAGTGAAAGCAACAGTTGGAGCATGGAAACTAACTAACTTTCATGTGATTATTCTGATTACACGTATTAACGGAGTATCTTCAACTTGGAGAACGCTCTATTTTGAAAATTGTTAACCTTGTTCAGCGGTAGACTGATTTTCATGGATTTTGATGGAATAGAATAATGGATACTATGTCTGGAAGAAACAGCCGTAAAAATATTTCTGTTTGGAGTGCTTATTCTGCGATCACTACAAATCGTGTGCCTATGGTTCCAATAGTTTAGTCTTCCTATGTTGTACGTAATTAGATGGCATATAGAAAGGGAAACCTTTCGAAGATCTTTTGAAACTCAGATAAGGTGTTTGGGAAATACCTTTACATTTTTTCAAATTTGGGTTTGATCATGTGATTTACCGGTTTGACAAATTGGTAACAAAATATTAATTCTACAATAGTTAGTAATTAGAACTGAGGGCAGAAAAATTTCTTATAACATTAGAAAGACTATTAACAACAAATGTGTACGGTAAACTTCATTCGATGTCACAGAGGCGAAAAATATGCCAAACAATGCTAGCACCACGTAGTGTCAAACAGTTTCTCATCCAGCGAGTCATACATGATTCTTCAAAAGGTCTTTGAATTTTACAGAGATGCACACAAATTACAATACATGACAACAAATTAGACGCTGTATTTAAAATCCGAAGCAATTTTACAATTTTCCGTCATATTCCCGCAATCAGTCCATAGATTTATGCACAAAATGAAATAAAAGGACGGAAAGAAATATCTATCACGCGGACAGTAATAAAGAAAGATGCGCATGCGTTTCTTTGAAATACTAATCCCGGAATATCGCTTTTGGTCGCAAGGAAAGCCTTTCAAGCGTCAACAAATATTCCATTGCTGGAAAATCCATTTCGCATAACGTATCTTGAAGGTATGCAAATCACGAATGCATGCGAATCTTTCAGGCTTATTCATAGTCATCCAACTGCATATAATTCATGGCAATGTGTCCATGATTTCGATTAGTTTATTTGCGTCGGATATCTGATAATTTGAAAATATCATTCATCAAAACTCTCCCGAAGTGGATTACAGTTCACGCTGCAGTTTGAACGAACAACGGTAATCCTCGGATAAGCAATCAGTTCACCCTCGCTAAGGTTCCGCGGTGTATTTCTTGGCACATCGCTTCTACGCAAGATTAGGAGTAATTAGAAGAATAAGGGACAATTTTAAACGTTACATAGGATATAAAAATATAAACCTTTAATCGCTATTTTTAATAAAATAAAATTGGTTTCTAGGTACAAATGACCGAAGTTAGAATTACTTATTTTCAATTACTGTATTGTTCCGTTGGAAGTTTCTTTTGTAGCAAAAGGCTTACATTATGTTCCTTTGAACTAAATAATGTTAGGGCAAATTTAGCAGTTGAATATAAGAATACGAATCTTCACGCTTTTACGTTATTCCTATAGTAAAGGTTGTGCAAATATTCTCTGCCATTAAAAGGATTTTACTATCGTAGAATGTTCCTCCTCGAAGAATCGAATTTGAAGACGTGATACCATACAATTTAACACATGTTATTCCAATTTATTATATTCTTCATCGGTATACATTTTGCATGATCCCTGAGGAAGTATTTTATGGGCTGAACGTAAACATCGAGATATGTATGGTAGAGAAGTAGCAATCATGCGGGTAAAGTAAGCAGGGCAGAAGAAGGTTGTGTGTAAGTGTACAATGGAAGACAAGTTGAGAAATTAAATAACTTTGTTACTGGCTAGAGGGATTTATTAATGTACTTTCTCATTGAAATGTATTATTCGCGGTATCGTACCGGACATAACGGCTCTTGGGCTGTATCGTCGTCTGATTTTGTATTTTAATGCGTGCATTGACGAGTTGACGCCGGCGCCCGAATACAAGGTCTGCTCCGAGGGGCAGCAGCAGAAATCACTGCTTGCTCCGTGGGGAAGCGCCAGTGCCAGATTATTCTAATCAACATAACACCCTGGCGGCAATACCGTATAGGTGAAGCATATAGATCTCGACGAGATATAAACGAATTTGAAATTAGTTTTTGGTCGTCACTCTCAGTTTTTGAGAAAATAGGATATGAAGAAAGATCGTAATTTGCAAACTTCACATTAATTTATAACAAAACGACAGATGCTCTGCGATACCGGATGAGTTCCACGAATTCCGTGCACTTTATTTAATATGTTCATATACAAGCGTTTGACAGTATCAATTTGCATATACTCGAAGATGTCATGTAGAACTGATGGGGCGAGTTTTATGACTAATTTTAGAACACTGTTTTCAATTTTTCTCAAAAAGTAGAGGCCTGAGGTGAATTATGACCGTCGCACGTTATTCTGTGAACATTTTTCCGTAAGAAACGATTATAACGCGCGACAAAAGATTTTACAATCTTCTTTTTGTACGAAAAAGGTATAGCCATGCACGTTTGTCGGAGAACCACCGCGCACATAAGGATCCTGCACGGCGTAAACCGTGTTAGGACGTAGTGCAAGCTTCAGTTATAATTTATGTCGAGCGCGAACGGAAATTTCGTCGAACCCCGACTGAAGATTTCCGGGCCATAGCACTTGAGGCACGATTAACGTGCTGCATGAAAGAAACCTCTATGAAGCGAGTTGATAGGACTCCGAACTAGAGTCTTGTTTCCAAAAGTTTGATCGCTGAAGGAAGATTTACTGCTGGGCTAAGTGGCCGAGGACTCTCAGACTTAGACTATATCATCGTCTGATTATGTATTTTAGTGCGTGCATTAACGCGTTGACGCCGGCTGCCGAATCCAAGGCCTGCTCCGAGGGCGGCAGCAAAAATCACTGCCTGCTCCGTGGGGAAGCGCAGCGCCAGATTATACTAATCAACATAACACCCTGGCGGCAATACTGACTAGGTGAAGCATATAGATCTCGACGAGATATAAACGAATTTGAAATTAGTTTTTGGTCGTCACTCTCAGTTTTTGAGAAAATAGGATATGAAGAAGGATCGTAATTTGCAAACTTCACTTTAATTTATAACAAAACGACAGATGCTCTGCGATACCGAATGGGTTCCACGAATTCTGTGCACTTTATTTAATATGTTCAAATGCAAGCGTTTGACTGTATCAATTTGCATATACCCGAAGATGTCATGTAGAACTGATGGGGCGAGTTTTATGACTAATTTTAGAACACTCTTTTAAATTTTTCTCAAAAAGTAGAGGCCTGAGGTGAATTATGACCGTCGCACGATATTCTGTGAACATTATGCCGTAAGAAACGACTATAACGCGCGTCAAAATATTTTACAATCTTTTTTTCGTGCGAAAAAGGGATAGCCATGCACGTTTGTCGGAGAGCCACCGCACACGTAAGGATCCTGTACGGCGTAAACTGTGTGAGCACGTAGTGCTAGCTTCAGTTATAATTTATGTCGAGAGCGAACGGAAATTTCGTCGAACCCCGACTGAAGATTTCCGGGCAATAGCACTTGAGGCACGATTAACGTGTTGCATGGAAGAAACCTCTATGGAGCGAGTTGATAGGACTCCGAACTAGAGTCTTGTTTCCAAAAAAGTTTGATCGCCGAAGGAAGATTTACTGCCGGCCTATTTCGCCGAGGACTCTCAGAAGATTTTCCAGTAGTAGGCTTCCCTTCCTTTTATCGATCGCGTGACTCTGTGAGCGCGAACTATTACCTGCCTCCGGACTTTAGGCGTTACACTTAGACGTTCGGGCCCGCCCATGTATTATGAGTTAAGCCAGGGGCATTCGGGAGACCGAATACTCCAGAGTCGTCAATTTTGAATATAAAGTGGGATCCAGTAATTGGGGATGATCATTGAGAATTTCGACTATAAAGCGAGGTTTACTCCGAGCTTAGATTTGACAGCAATTGAAGAAGAGCGTAGTTAGTATGCATTGCATGTATTGTGGGTTGTGCATTGACTGTATGAGGTGCGTGGTCATTAGGGTCCTGACATAAATGATTTCCTGTGCACACATTCCTTCCGGTAAGTGTAACTGGAGATAAAATTTACCTTTCTCCTTGAAAGGCTGTTAACATTTCTCTGTTATAGTTTCTGTACATCTAATAAATAAATGAATCCGTGTAGATGGAAGTCTGTCATTCGTCTGATGAATCAATCATTGGAATCATGGGAAATATACAATGGTCGCAAATACTCTCAGCCTCTGAAGACGCGGCAAGCAATGACGAGGGAGCGTTAGCTAGCGAACTGTACGAAAATACCTCGAAGGAAGAAGATTTCGACTCGGATTTAGATGAGGAGGGTGCTGATGACGAGTGGCATGGAATAAACGAAGGAGGTGTAGCCACGAATGTATGTTGGGAGGAAGAAGAGTTGATAATTGATGACATGGGCAGCGACGATCCTGTTAACTTGAGTAAGTTGTTCGTCACAGGCTACATATTAGCAACGATCATTTAGGAAACGAATAAATATGCTACACAATGCATGAGCAACTCTGTATCCAGCAGCAGAAGACAACAACAGGCCCGGATGCCTGTTACAGAAGAGGAAATGAACACCTTTATTGGTATCCTGCTTATCATGGTTTTAGTGCGCCTACATGAAATTAGATTGCATTTGTCGCAGGCAGACATGTATCCGCACAAACGTATAAAGAGCGCGCTGGAACGCGGTCGTCTTACATGAATATTGAAATATTTACATTTTTTCGACAATTCCGCCACTAGAACTCAGAAACGTTTGTATAAGCATAGAAATATTGCTGATGAAATTGTCCACACAATTAAGAGTAATGTAAAACATGGTAGAAATATTTTGAGCGAAGAAGAAATGTTTCCGCGGACAGGACGCCACAGTATTCGGTAAGATATTCCAGGCAAGTGGAATAATTATGGGATAAAAATTTATGAACTGTGCCTTCCGGAAGAATATAATGACAACATTCATATTTATGCCGGACCCAATGAAACCGCAATAGTGAAAACACATGCGCAAATAGTGATGAGAGTAGTAGGAGAATTATTATTTGAGGGGGGCATATTATTTACTGAAACCTTTTATACGGGTGTCCCTTTAGCCGAGGACCGTTTGCAAAAAGGAAGATTCACATGCGGGACTGCAAAATTGTAGCAAATATCGTGCGTTTTGCATTATAAGTTCGACACCGAAGATGTGCATGTGTATCGTTCATTACTCATTGGAGTCCCTATGCTTGGCAAATAAGATATACTAATAACATCTATTCTCCTATCGATTTACTTCCCCTAATTTATGTCGTACATTTCCTTTACTACATTCAAGAATCACCCCCTTACGGAATTTATTCCTTTAGGTCAAACTTAATCACTGTTAAAGTTTATTTTCTTAAATTATTTAGCTTTTAAGACTCTGCTATCATTTCAAGTAAACCTAAACTAATTATAATTGATATTTGCTAACATATACGTTTGTAATGCTTACAATTTAATCTCGTATTCAGTCTTTATTCGAATATTACATATTGAAAGTTTTGAAAGGTCTACTAATTAGATGGTGATAAATGGAGACGAAAATGTGAGAATTAAAATGGGATTTAGACACTGATCTTTAACAACGCTTTATACCGGAACACGAGTTACGGGTTTTTAGAATGTTATCATATTCTTTCTGTTACAAAGTCTGTTAGAATATTAGAGATACGGAGAATTACATCCGAAACAAGACTGAAGTTGATCCGCGTAAGGTGTAAAAAATTAATGAAGGGGAATGGAGGCATGTTGAAGAGTAGCATATATCAAAGGTATATTTTCGTAATTTTTTTCATTAAACGGATGAAGAAAAGCGACTGAAATTCTACTTTCGCTGAAAGTTCTACATCCTTCTTCTAGAAGTCGAGTGATCTCTATGGAGGACGTGTACTTTGATCATTGTCGGTTGAGTTTATAAATGGTAATTTATCTTCAACAAATATGATAATGAGATAGTTATTTGGGAAATTAAAATTGGATATCTGGTCATTTGCGTATCCTGTAGTAAGAAATTGCAATGAGTATCTAAGGAATAAGGCGGAAAAAGAAAATGTGTTATTAGAGTAAATATGTACCAACGAATCCTGCTTAGTTATTGCTTGTATTATCAGGAATACTAATTTGCGTGACATTCTTGGGTCATAATATATTTTATTTCATACCTCAAATTCATATACGTAACGATGAAATTTAGGAAGTTCTAAGGAAAACTGTATTATTTTAAAACATTATATATGTATGTGCTCCAATTTAATTATACCATCGGATACCTAATAACTTATTCCTCTGATCAAAATTATTCTGACACATAATGAATAGAACTAATAAAAAGTTTTAGCGAAAAATATTAAGGATAATAGGGTTTAGAGCGCAGGTTTAAAGTTTATATGTGAAAATTAAAAATGCGGACAACTTTTCCAGCGAAAAAATGGATTTTTTCTACAGGGTCTTAATTAAATGCGTCATTAAGTACCAGAGCCGTTATTAATTTCCGGAGCTATAATTAGGTTATATGATAAGAAGAGTTTCGAAGCAAAACGTTACTATCATGTAGAACGTGTTGTAAAAATTCACCGTTCCTTTTTGGAATAGGATTCATTTTTCACTAACTTCAGAATCCTTTCAACTGGATCACAATTAATTATCTTAACTAATATTACGCTAAGGCATAATTGCAATTGCAGAAAGTATATCAGAATTTTATTTTGAAAATTAATATTGTATTCGGTTCCTTACGTTTCCTATTTCTGCAGCTTCTTAGTCAACAAGATGTTTTTAATGACATTGTTTGCTAATTAAGATAAAAATGCTCAAACCCAGTCCAGAGAAGTTTTATTATCTTCTGTTTTTACTAAACGTGTTACTAATTGATTCAATGAAAGCCTATTCCATTTGGTTCACCTCGTTCCCTACTATTTATGCCGGAGGAGCAAAGATTCAGATGTTTATTTTATTAAACGTTTTTATTACATTCAACCTAGGTTAACTTTGCCATTATTATAATATAACAACAGGCTCTGCTTTACACCTTCGTAAATATTCATCAACAACTGCAAGAATTATATTTAATCGACTGCCAACGATGTACAAATTCATTGACTCACTTGTTAGTTACTCAAGAACGAAAATTGACTATAGTATACCACAATAATCAGGGTATCAACGTACTACAGATATGCTGGGTACAATACCACACTTGTACTTCTTCAAAATATCACGTGGTGTAAAATGTTCGTTCTCAAACATGATAAAAACATTTTATACTAAATATTGTCCATGATATAAAGAATGTTGCTTCATTATAAATAATGAGAGGCGGAAAAGGATATAAGCAATTCCTTCGCAGGGAAACATATTCTAAATTCAATGCATCACGTATTAATTTCACGTTTTTAAATTTAATTTGGAAATTTAATTTATGTTTTGACCTATCAAATGCGCAGGAAGTTATTAATTAAAAGCAATTTCACTAAATTAATCTAGTTTATAATTCTATTTCTTAAAAAATTCATATCTCTGTACCCACTATGCTTTTTCTTCGTATATTCATTTTTATTTTGTCTCTTACAGTAAAAGACATTAATGAGATGTTAGTAAATTGGATTACAAATTCTATTACACAAAAACATTACAATATTCTCAGTAAACCAATAAGAGGTATCAAATTTAGAAGATTAAGGAAAATTGATATTTCTGGACATTTCTCGTGACATCTTCATACGTGTTGAATAAGCAAACGCGTTCATGCTAACAAGACATTTCACACAGAAGGTACTAAGGTTACGAAACTGAAAAAACAAATAATAGATATTTGCACTAATATTATAATATGCATGGTTTTTACAAAAAACGCAAGACGTGCGCCAGCTATTCTTGAAAGCTTCGTATTTTTTAAACCAACAGATACTTAAGAAGGATCATCATTACCAAATAATATTAATATAAAGAATTATCGGAATACGAAATTATCTATTTCTCAAAACCAAGCTTGACGTGCATTTATATAACCTCATTTATGTAAACATTATATCACAGATTCGTATGAAATAAAATGAAACTTAGCGTTAGAACTACGTAACCCGTTAAAATAACGATTCCTGCTTTCCTACCTTCATAATAATTTAAAAAATACATTCTTTGTAACAAAATTGTTATTGATATTTATTATTGAAGTAAAAGCAGGTCTATTTATACCTACCAATTTCCACCAAATTACTTGATATAATACGTATACATTATTCAGACATACTTTGTAGCTTGAAAGCTCTAATATTGAACAACAGACACACGCACAGATTTCTGCATGCCAATTTTTCGTCTCGGATCCACTGATGAAGCACACTCATCTGAGAATATCTAACGGAAATGAAAAATTATGAGGCACAGTTACCTCGATGAAAGAAATCCCAAGCATTTCCATTAATTTATAAGTAAAGTAATCAATTTCTAAGCACGAGGTACTTATATTCAATGGTTAACTGCCGAATAACTGTAAGAGCTTAACAGAATCGAAGTCAGACAGCGCATATAAGCATTGATTTTCGAATCCCCGACCCTTCAAACGTCCGCCAATCGAAAACGGAAGAATAGATAAGGATCACATTCTATCCCACATTCTACTCCACAATCTCGTTTTATCTGTCCACGTGGAATCGTCCACTGCGACCAGATATCACCTCAATGGCACCACTCCCTGCATACTCGTTTACAATCCTCCGCTCAACCATGAACAAGTTAAGATCGAATTCTCGATACGCCTTATTGCCACTCATTCACTGTTACCGAATCATAAATCTATGTAGAGGAAGCTGTAGGCGAATCGATTAAATCCAGTTTATTGTCCGACGATTTTTGGGCAGATACGGAGTGACTGCAGAATTAGACTCAGCAAGATACAGCGAAGCAATTTTTTGGAAAACATGGAATAAGGCAGAGGTGAGTCCTGTCAGTTACAACAATGGAAATAATAATTAGCACTTTGTACTTTGAAAACGTTTTCGTTTCTTCGATATATAGCGTATTAATTCATATGCCAGCACTGCCAGGTATTTTTGATACAAAAACTTTGTTTCGAAGAAAAAAGGTTAAAGGTATTTACAAATTTCCGTGAAGGGCTGTCATTTTCAGTGTTTTCATTGTTACCGGATACTGAAGATAAAAATAGGCAATAAATTGCGGATCAATGAACTTGTTCTAGAGTTACTAGTGGTGGGCAATATGTTGATCAATTCTTCGTGAGAGAAAGTTGTGAAGAATAATCTTAAGTAATACCGTAGAACTAAAGATACCTATAGCACTATGTAAATATTACGTAAAGGAGGGAATATAATAGGAAAATTGTAGAAGACGAGTAAATATCTCATTTTAAAGATATATGGGAAACTTCGTATGGCTGATGGAACAATAGGATCTATGTAAACAAAAGCAAAATATACGGATTAAATGTGCCATTTTCACTCATATCTTTGAAATGAGACATTTCCGATATTTAAATGCTTATAACGACATACTTTTTTTAAACCTACATTAATATTATAGTACGTATTTACTCTAATTGTATCTGCATATTTAAATTTAGACTTTTACACGTTCTAAGGTATCTTTTATGCGATTCTTCTATACATAAGCTTTTTAATTGGCGAGGTGGATTTACTTGTCTTCCCATGACTTTTCTACACGTAGTACCTGCTTACCCTAACTTCACTTGCATTTTTACAGTAATTTGCGATTCGCGGTATCTGCGACATCTTATTCACACATTTTCTACAAGTGTGCAACACAATTATATTCTCATGTCATAGCGAAACGCCATTCGAGGCTACAAATTTTGTTTTATGAAGAAATGGAAATTATAAATAGGCGCTCTCATGTCGTATATTTTCGAAAGGAAGAAAACCAAATAACGAACCGCAGATCCTTTTACAGCGGCGCCAGTAGAGTGCAGCGATTTCGGGACTCACTTGATTGGTACTGTATTTACCATCGTCGAAAGTAGGTTCCACGTACATGGCTCTACGTACTGATTCGAATACTGGATTAATGCCGGGTTTCCAGGATTAGTGTTTCTGACAAGCACGTGAACAGGTGCGAGCAACTTCGTTCCAAGTTGTTCTGCTCATACTGAGACAGGATGAGGCTTATCATACTTGCGCGATTAACCACC
The DNA here is from genome assembly GCF_001483705.2 of Eufriesea mexicana. Lineage (NCBI taxonomy): Eukaryota > Metazoa > Arthropoda > Insecta > Hymenoptera > Apidae > Eufriesea > Eufriesea mexicana. Next base: position 229,502 of record NW_016925399.1, read on the forward strand.
AACAGAACGTTTCTCCTTCGCGTTTAGTGATCTCGTTGCTGCTAGAAAATACCGCGATACTAATTCTATTATGCCCATGCAAGGAGGATCAATACTCTTTCTCGTGTAGTATTTCGACGCGACTGGCTAGGTAAACGGTAAATAGGTTGAATTACGAGGAAAAGTTACAAAATGAGAACTGGAGAAGCCATGAAGGGTCATCCGAGTATGTATATAACAATGTATAGTTGAGGAGCATCTCTCACAGGAATAAATAAGAAATATTTCGTCTAAATTTTTGTGAAAATGAGGAGGGATGAGATTTGTTAAAGGAGAACACCGAGGGACGTGCATTGAATATTATGAATGGTGTCTAGGATTAGAGGCTTTGTTAAATAGGGAGTCTTCCTTGTGTAAGTTTGAAGTGAAGCAGGAAGACGGTAGTCTGACATTTGGCTTTGTTTGACGTTAGGCTTACGGACGCTACCAGTTTACCTATTTCTGAGAGCACCAGTCAAATTGACAGGTAAAGGAACTCACATGACTTTTTTTAACAACTAGTTTAATTTAATCACAATTGTATATTATACTAGCATTTTCAATCCACGTTAACTGAATCTGTTACCACCGTCTATTGAAGCTACGAATCTATCAAATTTACGGTTTCCGTTAGTCTAGTGTGAATTATATGCAAATGTATATTTAAATATGTTCAGTTACCGTGTAAATAGGATAATTAATATTAGTCGAATGAGATATTGAGCGGATTATGAACAGAATGCATAATTAATCGACACCTTAATTGGCGGCTATAGAGACATTATAAAGGTAAAGAAAATAAACGTGATATCGTGACAGAAATTCCTTGCCTATGAATATTTCATTACGTCCAAATGTGAATAAATATGACAATCTTATAAAAGTTAATGAGCGTGCACAACTGCCAATATCATATGCTAACAGAACGCAAATATCATTTGCTACTTAATCATTAAACCGCCAATAAAATTTGCAGTCAAATAATGTATCAATTATTAAGTTTACTATTAAAACAGATTGCGCAGAGCATGAATTTTTAATAAATATGGAAAGCATGAAAATAAGATAGAAGATTTGATTAATAATTTCCCGTATCACTGATTAGATGAATTTCATATGGGCAAAGATAGAATTAGGCAACACTGTTGTATATACTTTAAATTTTCATTAAATCTGTAATAACCATTTTGTAATTCTTTTAGAGTTTACTTTAACAAAGGCGAATACGTTATTTAAATTTCTCTTGCATCCTCAGTTTCTAAAGAATATGTGCGTTTATCCAAAGATAAGCAGTGAGAAAGTGGAGTATCATTCTTGTCTTACAAGACAAATGAGAGTATCCTGAGTTAATGAATGCCTCGGATTAAAATTATTTTTCATGACAAACTATAACTGGTTACGAGCTTAAAAATTAATTTCCGAGATCACTTCCTATGAATATTCTTAGATCTATATAAAATATTTTTTATATGGAACGAATTTGCTTCATAATACAACATTCGGCAGGTACTTCTGAAAAAGAAACCATCGAAAAAAGATATTAGTATGATGTTCCATATTGATAGACCGGTAAAATATGTGTCCGTAAACCGAAAAAAAACAAAAGTTAATACGGGTAATTTGACCCAACGTCGTATACAGTGGGACTCCTTAGTTTAGATCTCCTGTGAATGGTATTACCCATTTTGCAAGAATTGTTGAATTTATTAGAATTATCATACTGAAATTGTTAATAACAAATTACCTGAATCATGCATATATAATAGAAATGGAAACGTTTAATAAAATATCGACTATAATGGAGAAGGTGTACCTATTAGGGCAACCGAAAAATTTCAAAAGCCCTTGGCCGATTTCGTCAATCGAATGTGGGTCGTATAAAAGGGGCACCACGCGAATGCTCAGGTGTACACCGGCTGGAGTTCTGACAGGACTCTTCGGGGTCTGGACCAGGCGCTTCCGGGACACCACCAGCGGGACCTTGGCGACCACACAGAGGTACAGATGTGAGCAGCTAGCTATGCAATGTATGCTTCGGTAAGTCAATTTTATTACCGTCTCTATCCCGTTTTCATTTTCCCGTTTCTATTCAAGTGTTTCTCTCTTGTTTTCAATGTCACGCCGTTATCCTCACTAATCAGTTCTTTTCCAGGACTAATCTACATATTTCCCTTATAGGTTTATTTGGTTGAGGTGGTGGTGAGGTGACGGTGGCAGATGGTCATTGTCAAGGCCTCCGGGCTAGTCGATAGCCATAGTCCGCTCGACATATATATTATACCCCAACTTTTTTCGTTTCTGAATCTCCTAACTTCTATTTCCGGATCCTTTCATCTTTGGCTTGTTATCTCGAATTCGGTTTCATTTCATCTATTCATTGCTTGTGTCTCGTCGATGGATTGTGCCTTCCATTTGGTTCACCTTTGCGATCTCTATTCGTCTCGCTTCTATTTCCTTTCGTGTCTACATATATATTAATATATTGCCTTCACAGCTTTTCAGGTCCCTCAAGATTTAATCAGGAAGATACCGTTGGGCAGCGTGGTATGCCAGCTTTTGGACACAACTAGTTACAAGATAGCAGACATCGTTGGACAATGAGTGACGCTTGCGTTTGGACACAGCAAGCTGCAAGGTAGGAGATAACGTTGGATGACGAGGGATACATGCGTTTAGATTTAGGTAGTTATAAATACCTGTAAGATAGACTCCTATGACAAGACCCATTTGCGAGTTATCTGAAGAAGGGTGAGCTGCGTAGCTTCGAGTTAATATGTCAAACCCATATTCTTTCCCCCATATCCTTCTCGTTCACCAAGGAGGAAATAATTGTTCTCGCGGTAATCACGATCTTTCTTAAGTACCATCAGGCCTACGTGACGTAGTCCAGTGTACTCAACAATTCCATGCTTCACACGTCATCGTCACGACTCGCGCCCGACACTTATTCCAGCTACTGATAGTCTCGTCATGTATCAGGTTCTAGGGTGACGTTCGGGTCACTGCATTTTCTGGTGTCAATTCGAGGTTCCAGCAGCCCTGGTCGTTCGCGTCTAGAGTATAGGCCTGATGTTGGTGCAGCATGTGCCTGCGGTCAGACCACTGCGGATGAGTAAGTTCTACCCCTTGTGTCAGGAGCACGTAACTTCTATCCGGCTGCATAGCCTCCCTGGTCCGCCCTTGCGCCTCTGACAGCGTGATTGACTCGGGGTCTACCTTTGTTCGCGTGTAAGTCATTTTAGGGGCGGTAATTACTGAGGTAGGATAGGCCCGTTAGTGAGGCTGGTGAACCTGGAGTCGTCTTGTACACGGTCGTACTTCGCGTATGCTAGTCCGTAATTCTTCCGCTTGTTTCAATAGACAAGAACGCTCTTACAGTCCGTTTCACTTCGTTATGGCAATTGCGGTAGGATGGATTAATGAATGATTAATCACTCGAATCACTGATGATTAGAAACGATTGAGATTGAGCAAAATTCCCTATAATACAATCGGGAAGCACGATCAACGGATATTAATTACATCCTTTATACCTGGATATAGAATGCCGTACGCGATTTGAATTATTGACCGGATTTAATTACTGCAATCCTTTGTTAATAATCCTGTTTAATTTTAAAAGGTTCTATCTATAATATCGTCACTTTTCAACACCCTCTAGCCTTTGGAGGTTAATCAGCATAAGTGTTGAATGACACAAACGTCCGTCATACTTTTGCACAAACCTGCATTATACACCATAGGAGATGTCATACACGTGTGGCTAAACTCTATGCCACGTAGAGCTACCAGAATTAGAAGCTTATACAGGGAATGTGTTAAGCGGACCTTAATGATCTTAACGTCTTCCATGCGTATCTTCAGATTAGTCAGCTATCGCCATAATTAGCATAATTCTCAATCCTTTTCGAAATTTATATATCGTGGCAAAGGTATTTATGCATTCAATGCATGCTTCTCAGATATTATTTCAATATACATCATAAAACATAACATAATTCTTCGCTGGATCTGACAAAATGAATATTCTCTATGAGTGTATATTTATAAATTAATTATCTAATGTATTTCATCAAAAAAACTCTTTCAAATACACTACGGGCACCATAAAGAATTGACCAATTATAAGACAAACAACGCAAACATTATAAACATAATTAACAAAGGGGATGAAATGAATTGTTTTGAACGTTCCACCTTCGCAAATGCTGAGAGTATGAGTTGCTTATGGCAACATTTGCGTAGTACCCCACATACTCCATCACGCACACGTGGCTTTACGAAGGTTACCGAGAAAACGAGGATCGAATGTGCAAAGCCCAGGTAAGTTGGCAAAACCTTGGGTGACGCGTCGGACCCTTATTATGATCATATATGACCATGTTAACCCTTTGCAATCAATGATTTTTTGGCTACAGAATAGCATAATATCAAAGACTCGCTATTAAAGAACTTGCTATACATCTTTGAGCGTTAAATGTAGCATTGTATAATAATGGAATTGTAGAATTACTTGACTTCTGTGCCTAGAACACTATTACATTCCACAAAATTTGATATATCAACAAATATCCGTCATGCAAGTTTTAATGAATGGCGGCAGAGGGTCACCATCAAAGGGCAAAGAGTTGATGTATAGTTCGAGCCGAAGTCAGTTGCTGTTGAAACGAGTTGTAAGGTTAAGAGTCGAAGTCGACCAGGGTTGCAATATTGTAACAATGCTTCGAGCGTTGGAGTGAGTCGAGAAATTGTTTGTAATTTTGTTGCCATTCTGACATATATATAGCTGCTACAAATAAACATGACCACCATGCAATCTCTATATTAATATCGACATTTATCCGAACGTGATCATAGTTACGTATGCTCTTTTAATTTCCGTCTGCCCATTTAACACTTTGTGCTCGAGAGAATCTCTTCAGTCGCCATTTGATAAAATTTCGAGGCCCAATGCCCAAAAATTCGTCGAATTCCAAATAACGTGACGGTGTGAGAGGTATCGAAATCAAACATGTCAAAGTGTTAATTGCATTAGGATTTCTTATTACTGCTCAGAGGAATATCGTCAGCTTTGGAACAGAAAAGCATTGAAACCCAATCCTCCATTTTCCAAAGATTCGTGGAGTGCAAGGGGTTAATTTCCATCAATAACGCATATGACATTCAGGTACTATTTACAAGATGATATTCCTGATGCTAACCATGTATATTTATCAGCTAGCTATTTCAAATTTCAAAGCAAGGCTGTAAATTCCATATCCCTGTCATACCTCACCCGATCCATATCACTAGCAGATTCCTCTCACATATTCTCAACCAAATTTTCCGTCGAACATCTCGTGAAACATAACCTACGTTCTAATCTCCGTTATATTCCGGAAGAATTGATGGAAAGCTTGCAACAGTCTTCGTTGGATGTTCGAAGATAAACGAACCGTGAAATGTGAAACACGAAAGACAGCAGTGTAAACTTGAGGAAACTGTGATCTGGAGAATATATACTGTCCCACGAATGATGAGCGAAGGTGAAAATATGTTTTCTAGGCAAGAGGTGCCCAAGATCCTTGGTTACAAAATGAATACTGCTCATCTTCTGAGAACATTTGCTCTAAGATAGTTTGATTGTGGTACGTCCATCAGTTGCTTGCTATAGTGACTGAGGATTACATGTCTGAAATATTTCTAATAACTCCACATGCCTCATCAGGCTTGATACAGCTCTGAATATCCACGACGGTGCCACGATCTCACGGCACCCATTAAATTCCTCAGAGAACAAAGGGTTACATCTCCAGCTTCCTAATTTCCTTCCAATGTATCACCTTTCCTCGCCCTCTCGACATGCGACCCGCTACATTTAGGTTCATGATAACGTCCGCCGTGCAGGCTCGGAACGATCCTGGGAATGGGTGGAACGTGGATGAAGCGAAACACGTGACGGTGTGTGTCGTCAATTACGAGAGACACGGTTTCAACCAAAATTAATAGAATGTCATTGGTATAAATGAAGCTTTCACTCTCTCCGCGCAGCCACCACTCGCTGGCTCCCTTTGACCCATTCCCTTTTCGCATTTTATGCTCCGTGCCCCCCCCCCCCCCCCCCCCCCCATCTTGATTGTCGTGCTTCCTATCGGAACTCCCTCTAAAGAGGTCCACATCGTGTAGCATTGACGAGAGTAATTAGACAGAGCCCGGAGAGGATATGTTCGATTTCCGCTTCTCGGAGGATTCTATCCCGCTACTTGATTCGTAACCTTCGGCTATGATTTTGAGAAGACTTTCGCTGTCTTCACCGGAGTCATTTCATAAAGGATTACTTGTAATTTTGCCGAACTTCGAGAGGTACTTGTTGGCAATTTTTGGTAGGAAATTTTTTATTTATTTGTCGTACACCTTGGGCAACTTATTATAAACATCTGGTGGACGACGGCTAAAAATTTTGCTGCAATTCCTTAGAGAAATTTTGATGTTCACTTGTGTAACAGTAATTGTAATTTATCCATTGATCTTTTTAAGGTGAAGCCTATTGTCATTGTTAGAAGAGTTAAGTATATGTCAATTAATATAACGATACTTTAAAATCGTTTCTTTGAGTATATTTGCGCGTGTTAGATTGCACATTCGCAACGAATGCTGTCAAGATACGGACATCGATTGCGTTGTTAATTCGGACGAATACTCGCTCAGTAGTTCTACACGCAACCTGCATTTCCACGAGAATTGGATTAGCTTCTGCGAAGAAATAGTTGACTGCATTTGTTGGGTACGACTATGTAAACGATTGCCCTATATTTATAGGATAATCTGCTTCTAGTGATCGCTAGAGGAATTCTAAGTTCACGGGAATTTGCAGAGTTTCGCTAAATTCTATAATAAATTAAACGTCACATTTTAGCAAGTGATTCATTACTTCGTATCTAAGCCCGTAGATTCTATGAAACTAGTAACCAGAATAATTATAACTTGTGACGCACGTGTGAGATTTATTTATTTTGAAATCTGATGGAATATTGTTAAGAGATTCTTAATCGCCGCTAACGGTACTGAAGAGTCTTAAAATTTCGTTTTCAACATATATAACTTGTTCCATTTGAAGCGAAATTTGTTGTGTTGAAGTATGTGATTCCTGCCCTCCGAAGAAAAATAATTATGTAACTTTAGGAGCATTCCCTAGTGTTATCTTTACAAAATAACTGTTCATTGTCCAATGGTATGAAGAATATAAGTTGCAGAGCCTACCCACCTTAGTTACTACTAAGTACGGCTAATTAATACATCTGAAATCTCGTCGCCTGGAATAAATTTTAATTCTAAACCATTATTGTGGATTAAGTACAGAGGTCTTTGATCTAGCATTCACCCCAGTACAAAAAAACCTTTAGAAATATTGTACGCAATTCCACGTTATTAACGTAACACTGCGCTAATTTATAATACGCAGCAAGCACGTAATAAAGGATTTTAGAGACATACTGTGCTATGTAACCACTTTCACATCATTTCTCATTTCATTCCTCCTGTTACCAGAATATCATTCTGTATTCTATGTACAAATGTATATACTACACTCACTATACTAACACTATCAATCTCTCTGTCTGACTACACATAATTTGGTCTAAATGATTTATACCCTACTAATTCCAGTACTATACCACATTTCCTTTCCAATAAAATATTCCCAAAATTCCTACGCAAACGACAGCTTAAAATGGAGACAGAAACAGTCCTTCACACTTTCGTATTTACCTGTAGCACGCACACGCGCTTAGTTACCGAATTCGCATGAACACCTACGGATTATGAAGAACTAGGAAAAGAAGGCGCAAGGAATATTCGATCCTTCCACTGGTATACTTGCGCGCATCGATTCTCGTGATTCTTCCTAGCGATTCTTTGTCAGATGTAAGTGTTATGGGCATGTGATTGCAAAGGGAAAAACAGAAAGAGAAAGGGAGCCTTACGAAGATTGGACGATGTTGCAAAAGGGAAGAAATGTATTACCCACACGCATACTTACACATGGGAGTCGAAAGGATGAGCGCTATCTCTGGTCCAGTTGGGGCCATAACACGTGATGGGTGTCGTTAGTACTTCATTAGCAATTGTTTCACGTCCTCCAAACCTATCCTCCGAGCACCATATTTTATTTCGTCCGCCCGCCTCTCATATTGTGGCCAACATTCCGTTACACGAATTTCTACATCGCGATCGCCTCTTCGTGCCAGAATTACTTTCCCTTCAATTTCCTGGCGTAATTCGTGTGCCAGACGTCTGTACTATGAGCATATGACGTCTTCCGAAGTTTCGTGGCTGAATTTGGATACACGTGATAGTGGGTGGTCATTTATCGCAGACCTTTCTTTGCCTTTGAAGTACATTGCGGTAAAGATTTTTCGTTTCCATTCCTTACTCTCGTATATATTCAAAGAGATTTTCCTCCTTAAACGCTGCCTGATAATTTAGTAGCTGTAGAATATGATGAGAAATCAAACGATTGCGGAGCGATATAAAAGATATAGGTATGTTGAATTAACTACTGAAGTAATGGGAATTGCAATATTCACAATCTGTTGTTAAGAGATTAGAAAGGAAGGGAAGTCTTCTTATCGTGTACTAAAGCACTCAATAAAACTGTGTGTAAGTAGAGTTCTACCGATGTATATACCTTAGTTTCAATTCAAATAATCACCTCCGAATTAATTAGTATATTACAGTAATACTTTGTTGTAATAAAAGGAATAGGAAAATATATTATTGTATGAAATTTAAAATGCAGGCACTTCCTTAAGTTCCTATTTACATAACGAAATTCTATAGTCCTCAATATTTGATAGAACTCTGCATATTAGATTATACAATGCTAATCCATGACCTCCACTTCGCGTAGAAGAGCATCTCAATTGTTGTCTATGCCAACTTAAACATTGAATAAAACCCAGCAATATCATTCCAAAGCTTGAAATAAATCCTTTTATTCCTCGAAGATATTTTCAATTCAATATGACAAACCCACTTCCTTCTGACCACTGTGTACATATCACGTGAGGTAAAATTGGATACTGCTTACACGGGAAAATACAACGCAACATTTGCCATAATTTATTCCTATATCTACGTGCAAATATTCATCTCAGACACAAAGAATGAAGAAATTATATGTATGAAACCAACAAAGAACGAAAGTATGCATATCTAACGTGGAATATTACTAGCAATGTGAATATACTCATAGACTCCCATCCCAGAGACAAGAGAGATCGAGATTATTCACGAAATGATGCAGTTGTAACTACACAATGCGACAAAATGGAAGTACTCTTCAAAATTTTCAGTGTTTCTCGAGTAACTTCAAAGCGGCACATGTATGCAAAATGAAATTGTTTTTGATTACGAGCAGATATGATTGTACGGTGCACGTTATCATTACACAGAGCGATTAATAAAAGCTTTGGAGAAACTGTTACTTTTTAGAGTACTTGCTAAGGATAAAGACAAAAATACCAAAGATAAATTAATTTTATTTATTTATTTCATGAGTCTGACATGACAAATAGTATTTGCTCCTAGATTCGAATTCGTCACATAGAATTATAAGAGGTTTTAGCAGAGAGACCTTTAAAAATCCTATCCTCCTTAACGTGACTTCTTTTTGACACATTCTTCATACAATATTGCGTTACCGCGATTTTTCACGTAAACCGGCAAAACGTGTGGAGAGAATTGTAGATGGTAATTAATGTTTGTTTGCGGTGTTAAAGACTGAAGACACCAAGCGTATGTGACAAGTGTGTACCATGAATTTCGTTACAAGGGACATTGAAACCTGCAGGCTGTGCTGTTATCTCGTCGCGTACACGACGACCGCATTTGTCCAAAGCCAGGACAACTTCCTTCCCGGTTGTCAAGAGCCGCAGCCAGGAATGAAGTCATTAGTTAAGCCGGGTGCAAAATTTGGTCGTCATACAGATTTCACATGACATTCCGCTTCCCGAATATGTCGTGATGTCTCGGTGTGTGCGTCACGGTGACGATGGAGGATGAAGCTCGAATCTTGTACATTAAGGACTAATTAATTTGCAGTAATGAGGGTTTGGGAATATAGTGTAGTCAAAGGAAGTATAGTCGATTCGCGAGAGGGAATGCATAACGGAACGACGAGCGGTTTCAGGAAAGGTGGCGATGAAAGTGGACGCTAGAATACGAGGGTAAAGGGAAGTTTCACTGATGGAAAGAGAAAGATGCATGCGCTCTTTGCCTATCTGCCTTTTCACCCATTTCTCCGCCATTCTTAGTCGGAAAGCGCCGAATGCCACCAAGCAGCAGCTAATTGCGCAGTTCGGTATCTTAACCTTGCCTAACCCAACGTAATGTTCCCTTACTTAACATCACCCACCCTGCCATACCTAACCTAACCGCAACGGAGCACAGCACAGCGCAGGGTAATCCAGCAGATAACAGAAAATCGCAGAATACCAGTGAAAAGCAGCGAGTAACGTAGACACCTATTTCATCGCAACCTAACCACACTTAACCTTCCCTACCCTATTTTAAGTATCCTAACCAAACAGAGGATTGCAGGGCGTGACACGCACAAGCAGAGCGCAAATCGCGGAATACCACCGAATGCGGCAAGTAGCACGGATACTACCCAAACCTAAACCAACATAACCTAATTTAACTAAACCTAACAAAACGAAACGAAATATAATGTACTATACCTTCACCAACCTAACCAGAGCAGAGCGCATTGGAGCGCCGTAAGGTTAACGATGCCACTAAAAAGCATCGAAAATCACAAGTCCCTAACCTTACATTACCTAACAACACCGCACACATCCTAACCTAACCATACCTTACAACTCGTTCCCCACTCATTCTAAACGAAGCGTAGCAAAGCAGACCGCAGCAGGGCACTGTATAGCGCCGGATATCGCCGAATAACGTAGATTAGCCGAAATTTGAGCAAAACTACTCTGAATGAATGCTCGACCGCGCCAAACCACAGGAAAGCGTAGCAGAGCACATCAGGGCGAAGCAGAGATCAACATAGCAAAGTAAAGCGCAGGACACGACGGTGTAACAATTAATAACACTAGTCCCTGGCCTAGCCTAACATAACCAAATCTAGGTATAGCATAGCAAAGCGAAGGGCAATAGAGCACGTTAACGCGCCGGAGACCACCGAATTGCAGAGGTTAGCACAGATTCCTAACCCTAGTTGACCTAACCTCAACTATCCACAGCAGAGCACGGCATAGTGCAGAAGAGGGCAGCAGAGCGTAGCACAACACAGTAAAGCGCCAAATACCACTGTTGGCAGCCAATTGCACAGATTCCTACCCTAACGGTACCCACTCTTGCATTCCCAACCATACCACAGTAGAGCATATCCGAGCGAACCGCCACGCAACAGAAACCAGCAGATCATGGTAAAACGACGAACACCAACGCATGGCAGCGAATAACGCAGACTGCTCTTCTATTCTAACCTGACCCAACGTTATATGCACTACCTTCCCTGACATAATCTGAGCGGAGGATTTCAGTGAGCACCAAAGTGCAGCAGAGCGTAGCAGACTACACTTTGGCGCTAAATACAAGCGAATAGCATCATTGACATTGGATTAATCTCTTCACTGATCATGAAATACTACAGAAATTGCTGAATTATCAGTGGATACATGAATTACAGGTACAGATATCAACAATTAAGTACTGAACTTATTCACACGGGCAGTACTATAACGATTCAACTAATCTCCCCACTAATAATTCATGTTCCGTGGCTATTCATGAATGATCTGTGGAAACATTAAATACCGCTTGAGATGCTTACAGAAGAGAATGCAGTACAGGAAGTGTCCACCTACACACTACTATAGCCATGTTTTTAACCTTTTGGCTGATTATATGTATTCCAAGGCAATTCTAGAATTGTCAATGGACTGACCAATTATCGTCAGAGTAATTGTGTTTGGATGGTACAGTACTCGGTATAGCTCTCTACGCAATTCGATAACGATTTCATTATTCTACACGCTGATAACTTTTATTCCATGGCAATTCCAGAATGATCAATGGAAAGATCATTTATCGCTTGTGACAAGGAAAATTGAAAATTGCATGGTATATCCACTAACACATTATTGTAAGGAATGAATTAATCGTCTCACTGATCGTATAAATTCAATAGCAATACAAGAACTAAGAATGAATAGATCAATTGCTACACGAGATATTTTGAATTGAGTATGGAGTTCTAAGTACGGCAATCTACAGGCAACCAGAGCAATTGAATTAATCTACACATTGATAATTTTTATTGCATAGCAATCCCAGAGTGATCTAGGGATATATCGTTTATAGCTTGTGATTTTAAGAAACATGAATACTGTGCCAAATATATTCACCTAAATATGACTGTAGCCATTGGATTAATCTACTCACTAACCATCAAATTCTCTAACATCTTCAGAATGTTCAATGGATAGATGAATTATGCCTACAGATATTAACAATTTACAATTCAGTACTGACTTCATATACCCACACAATATTATAGTGATTTGTCTAAACAATTGACGGATTGTAAAAATTCTGTAGCAATAATAAAAGCATTCAGGCATGTGTAAATTTCGGCTACAGACGTCAACAATTGACAACGCGGTACTTAATATAGCCACATACACTGTACAGTAGCCATTGGATTAATCCATTAAGAAATTACATAAGTACCACAGCAATTTTGAATTATCAACGGAATGATCAATTATCTCTAGAAATATTAACATTTGAGAACGCAATGCAGAGTATAGCCGACTACACATTTCTATAGCCATTGGATTGATCTACCTACTCGTCATTCTGGTGCTACTGCAGTCCTAGAATGAACAATAGGTAGGCCATCGTCCGCTGGAGATAACAATTAATGACAATACGGTAGTGAGTACAGCCATCTATTGTGTACTGCTGCAATTGAACTAATCTATCTATTGCTCACATAGATTCTATAGCAATTAGAGAGTGATCAATGAATAGATGAATTATAGCTAGAGATATTAACAACTTGAAAGCATGTATATGTGTATTTAGCATATCCACCTACACACAGCAATAGACATTCGAATATTTTGTTCACTGGTCATTGGACTCGATAGCAATTCCAGAAATGTCAATCGATATATTAATTATGGCAACAGCTATTAGCAATTAACATTGAGTATAGCTACGTATTTAGCACTATGACCATTCTATTAATCTATCTACAATCATCACATAAATTCTATAGCAATTCTGAATTGCTCAATATATATGTATTAGTTACTTCTAGTGCTTCCAACAATTGAAAATATAGTGCTGCGAATAGCCGCATGTGCAGTACAATAGCCATTTGTGTAATTTGTCCAATGATCACATTAGCTGCGTAGCAGTTACAGAATTATCGACGGATATATAAAATGTTGCTAGAGATATTAGCAATTTAGTATACATTAATAGGTGTAACAATCTACACAGTATTATTTAATTTGATTTAATCAATTTACTGGTCATCCAAGCTCTATAGCATGGCTAGAATGACCAAAGGTTAAATCAATTATCACCAGGGATTTCAATAGTTGGCAACGGAGTAATGAGATTATCCACCTCAGTAATTATAGAGGCTTCGATCTAACCTAAACACTGATCATTTTAATTCCCTTGCTTTTCCGTAATGATGATTTGATAGATCAGTTATGACTAGAGATGTTAGCATTTATAATACAACAGCGAATGTAGCCATCTACACAGTAGTATAGCCATTGAAGTGATGCATTCACCAGTCATTTAGATTATAATGCAGACCATGACTTATCAATGGATAGCCCAATTATCACGGGAGATATTAACAATTCATAATACAGAACTGAGTATTCTTATCTTCACCCTACAATAACCGTTGCATTAATCTACTCACTGATCACTTCTATTCTATAGCAATTCATGACTGATCAATGTATAGGTAAATTACCGCTTGAGACATTGACAAGTGACAACGCAGTATTGAGTACAGCCTCCGACAGCACTATAGTCACTGGGATATTCCATACAATGATCCCTTCAGTTCTACACCAATTCTAGTATTGACAATAAATAGATCAATTATCGTAGGAGACATTAACAATTGACAGTAGAGTACTGAGTGCAGCCTTCTACGCAGTACTGTAGCCATTGAATTGATCTATTCACAGACCATATAAATCCTGTAGCAATTCGAGAATGGTCAGTGTACAGAGCGATTATGTGTAGAGATACTGACAACTGACATCAAAGTGCCGAGTACATTCACCAACACAGTACTATAGCCATTGACACAATCTATTGACGGACCATTCGAATTCTATAGGAATTGCAGGAATACCTATGGATAGATCAATTTTCGCTAGAGAAGTCAAAACATAAGAATATAGCACTAAAAGGGACCATCTGCACAGTACAATATCCATTGGCTTTATCTAATCACTGATCAGGTAAGTTCTATAGCAATTCATGCATGATCCTCGGAGGGATCATTTATCGCTGGAAATGTTTACGAATATTAATACAGTACTGAATAATGCCACCTTCTGTATTATTGCCATTTGATCAGACTACACACCGAGAATTTAAATTATATAGCGATTGAAGAATTGCCAATGGATAAACAAATTATCTCTGCAGACATTAGCGACTGACAATACGGTCCTGAATATAGGCATGGCACTCTGTACCATAGGCATTGTATTAGTCCATATAGTGATCATATATATTCTCTGGCAACTCTTGCACGATCAATACATGAATGTTGTATCGCTATAGAAATTAACAACTGATAATACGCTATTGAGTATAGCTACCTACACTCTGCTGTTCCCATTGGATTAATCTATACACTGATCCTCAAAATTCTAGAACAATAGCTGTATGATCCATTGATATATCAAATATCGCCAGGGGTACTAACATTTGACATCAGAGTACAGAGAATATACACCCACACTGAGCTATTGTCATTGAATTAATCCTTTCAGTGATCGCTAAGTTCTAGAGCAAGTCTGGAATGACCAGTGGATGAATCAATTATCTAAATTCTGCAGCAAATCTAGAATATAAATTGCATAGATCGATTATTGCTGCAGATATCCGGAACTGGCCAAACAGTAGTGAGTATAGCCATATATAGTGTCCAACAGATATCAACACAGTAATACAGCTGTAAGTTTATTCTACTCAGTCATCATTACATTTTACAGCAGTTCCATTATGATCAATAAATAGATCAATTGTTGACAGGGATATTAGCATTTGACCGTACAGCACTGTGTATAGCCATATAGACTGGACTACAGCCGTTTTAATAATCTATTCGCTGATCACGCAAATTCTGCCGCAAATATACAATATTCAATGGATTCATCAAGCATGGCTAGAGATATTAGCAGCTGCCACTACACTCCTGAGACTATCGACCTTCGCAGGACTATAGTCACTGTACCAATCAGTTCATTCATCATTACATTACAAAACAATTCCAGAAAGGTGGAACAATCATCGTTAGAGATAATAGGAAACGGGAATGCAGTACTGAGATCAGCCGTATGCTCAGCACTGCAGCCACTGGATGAATCTATACAATGATCACAGAAATTCCGCTGCAGTTCTAGAATAACTAGTGTATAGATGAAATACTGCTAGAGATAATGTGGTGTATCCATTGATCATTCTAGAATTGCTATAAAGCTTAGCTTGTCACGTAATGGACTACACCATCGGCTGCAGTGCTCTGTTGGTGCATACACGAAGTTGAGGACTGTAAATTGCTAATATCTCACCCCGTAACCGTAACATACATTCGTAATTCTAGAATTGCTGTTTAACGTAAGCCATCAGTAAGCAAATTAATCAAACGCCTATAGTACTGTGATGTTGGCTGTGCCCAGTACTGTCTTTCCGATTGCTAATATCACGAGTGATGATACATATGCCATTCGTCATTCTAGGATTGTTACACAACTCAAGTCCTCTGTCAACAGATAAGTCCAACGGCAATTGGGATCAGCTCATGGGAGTACTAAGTACCGTAGTGTCAACTGGAGATGTCTCTAGTCATAACAGCATCATTCATTGATTATTCTACAGTTCCTGCGGAATTTATATCGTGGGCGAGCAAATAAATACAATGGCTACAGTACTCTGATGGTGAGTGATTGTAGAACTCTATTGCCGATTTTTATCGTCACTAGCGACAGTGGATTTATTCTGAGCTCCGGAGCGTTACGGATTTATTCTGTGGCTATAGCATTGCGTAGATGGATGTATTTAGTGCTGTATGGCTTATTGTCAATATCTCTGCGCACATATCCTCTGTAAATTAATCGTCCAAGAAATGCAATTGAGTCTAAGTCATGAGTGAACTGATTAATCCAAGGGCAGCAATTGATGTAAACGTAGACCATTCTTGAATAGCTATGGAATTTATATCATCAATGCACAAAAAATTCCGGCGGCTTCAGTGCATTGTATGTTGCTGTAACCAGTATCGTACCGGCAATTATAAGTGTCTCAAGCCACAATTGATCTACACATTGATTTTTCTAGAATTGCAGTGGAATTGAAGTCACCTTTGAACAAATTAATCCAACGGCTATAGTACGGCGATGATGGCTGTACTCAATACAGCTTTGGCAATCGTTGATATCTCCAGCGATAATGAATCTGCCTTTTATTACTTTAGAATTGTTGTGGAATGGAAGCCATATATCTACAGATTAATTCAACGGCTACTATGCTTCGTTTGTGGATTTTCTGGGTACAGTACAGGCAATTATAAATATATCAAGCCATAACAGACCTCTACTTTGGCTATTTCACAATTCTAGCAGAACTGAAAACATCAGTGAACAAATTGAACCGACGACGGCAGTACTGTGACGATGGCTGCACTCAGAACTGTTATACTAAATGTTAATCTCTCGAAAGATAATGTACCTGTCTTTTGTGTTTATAGAATTTCGGTGGAATTGAAATCATCAGTGAATAGCATATTCCCACTGCATACGTGCTTTCTTGTTTATGTACTATGTACCGTGCTATCAATTTTAAATATCTCTCGCCATAACTGATCTATTCCTTGATCATTCTAGAATTTCTGTGGAATTGGAGTCATCAGTGGACACATTAATCCAGCTTCTACAGTTCTCGGGTGGTGGATGTGTATGCACCGTACTGGCAATTTTAAGCGTCCCTAGCGATATCAGATATATACATTAATAGCTCTGTATTTGCTGCGGAATTTAAATCACCAGTGGACAAGGCAATTCAACTGCTACATTACGGTGAGGACGGCTGTACTCTGTACTGTATTGTCAATTGCTAACAGGTCGGGAGATAATGGAATTGTCTTTTGACATTCTGGAGTTGAAATAGAATTTAAACCGTCTTTGACCAGATCCATGAAACTTTTATTGAGCTCTGACGATTATTATGCTGTGTACTGAATTGACACTTGTCAATGGCTCCACAGACAATTGCTGTATCCATTCATTATACCACAACTGCTGAAGGATCTATATGATCAGCAGGCAGACTAGTTCAACTGCTACGGCATTGTGGAGATGGTTACACACACAGCTGTATTGTCATATGTCAATATCACTAACGATATTTGATATATCCTGTTATTACTGTAGCGTAGCCAAAGAGCTTAAATCCGATGTGCACAGATTAATCTATCGGGTAGAGTGACCTGCTCTTGGACGATCTAAGTACCGTATTGTCAGCTGCGAGCATATCCAGCCAAAACTGTTGTATGTATTGATTATTCTAGGATTACTGTGGAATTTACAACATCAGAAAAGGTATTATTTCAACTTGAATGACGAAAGCCGATCCGTTATCGCTTGAGATATGAACAACTAGTAACCCGACACTGAGTATCAAATTACCGCAGCGCTTGGTCCAATTTGCTCCATGGAGAAAAATATTTTACAGCAATCCTAGAATAATCAGTGCATAAATCAGCTGTGGCAAGTGATACATACAATTGACAGTGCGAAACATAGGTCGCCCGCGAACTGTACCCTGTAGCCGGGGGAGTAATCTGTTCACTGGTGACACAAATTCTACAGCAATTCTTGGATGAAAAAATACTTATCCATTATTGCTGGAGATATTCATGGCTGGCATAGCAGTACTGAGTACAGCCGTAAACACAGTACAGTAGCTGTTGGACTAATTTTTTCACTGGTGATTTATAATCAGCAGCAGCAAGAGAATAATCAATGTATACACCGGTTATGGCTGGCGATATTAACAGTTGACAGCGCGGGCCTTATTACGTCCACCAACACAGCACCGTAGCCGTTGGATTAATCTGTTCACAGATGAGCTTTAATCTACAGCAATCCTGGAACGAGTAATGCAGATATGTTTCCCACGAGAAATTCAAAAATGACAACACATTACTTAGTACAGCAATCGTGAAGGTAATGCAGCCGTTGGACATCTTTGTTCACTGATGATGTAAATTCCAAAGCAATACTAGAACATTCAATGTATGATACGGTCATGGCAAGGAAGATTTCCAACAGACATCACGGTACTTAGAACATATATCAATATATCACTGTTATCGCTAAATTAATCGCTCTAATGATGATTTAGATTCTATAACAACTCTATAATGTAAAAATACAGGTCCATTATAATTCGAGATGTGAAAATTGACAACACAGTTCTGAGCACAGTCACCAACATAGTATTGTTGCCGTTGGACTACTTTCACTACTGATGATGTAAATACCGAAGCAATTTTGGATTAATCAATGCATATTACGGGTACGGTTTCAGTTATTTCCAATTGGCAGTACGGTACTTGTAAGATACACAATTATGGCACTGTTGCAGCTGGATTATACTGTTCAATGACGACTTGAATCCTATAACAATTCTGGAGTGGCAAAATAGTGGTCCACTATCCCTCGAGATATGGACAATGGACATCACAGTACTGACTACAGACATAATCAGATTTTCTTATACCCTGAATTACCTTGTTCACTGATGATGCAAGTTCCAAAGCATTTCTGTGATAATCAATGTAATTAACGGTTATGGTTAGTGGTATTTACAATTAACAGTACGGTATAGCGGACATCTGCCATGAGAGCACTGTTCCCGTTTCATTAATACGTTCACAAACGATATATTTCCCCCAGAACTTCTAGAATGAGAGAAGGCAGAGCCATTACCCTTCGAGTTACTAACAATTGGCAACACAGTACGGAGTACGACCAAGATCACATTACTGTAGCCTTTCAACTGCTTTGCACACTGATGGTATCAATTCCAAAGCGATTCTGAAGTAATCAATGTATATAACGGTTATGGCTAGTGACATTTGCAATTGACAGTACGGCAATAAGTACACCTACAAATATAGCGCTGTAGTCATAGAATTTAGCTGATTAATGGCGATTCAAGTACTATAACAGTACTTGAATGACAAAATGCAGTTCTATGGTTCCTCGAGACATTAACAGTTGACAACGCATTACAGAGTACTGCCATCGTCACAGTAATGTAGCCGGTGGAATACTTTCTTCACTGACATCGTAAATTCGAAAGAAACTCCAAAGTAAGCTATGTACAGTGCCATTATGGCTAGTGATATTTACAATAGACTGCACGGCAACTAGTACATCTGCCACCAGGTTACTGTTGCCGGCTGATTAACCAGTTCAACGAGGACTTAGGTTCAGCGACAGTTCTAGGGAGGCAAAGTACAAATACATTATCCCTCGCAATTTTAAGAACTAACAACAGAGTTCTGAGCACTCCTGCCATCACAGTGTTGTAGACGTTGGACTACTTTGTCACTGAAGATATAAATTCGAAAGTATATATGGAATATACAATGAATTGTACTGTTACTACAACGAATATTTACAATTGATGATTCGGTACTTAGTCCTTTTAGCATCATAGCACTGTTGCCGCTGTATCTGTCTGTTCACTTATGATGAATATACTAAAGCATATCTGGAATGGAAAATGGCGGATCATCATCCATCGGGAAATTAACAATTGACAACACAGTACTGTGTACAGCCATCATTTCTGTAATGCTGCCATTGGACTACCCTGCTCAATGAGTATGTAAATACGAAAAAATTCTGGAGTAACGGACGTATATTACGGATATGGCTTGACATTTTAACAACTGTCAGTATGGCAATAGGTACATTTACATATACAGCACTGCAGCCATTGGAATAAACCGATCAGTGATCGTTTTATTTCTATAGCAATTCAAGAATGACAAAGTACATGTCCAACATCCATCGAGATATTTACAATTGACAACACAGCTCTGATCCCAGCCATCATCACATTAATGTGCAGCTTGTCCACTTTGCCCACTGATGATGTAAATTGAAAAGTAACTTTAGAATATAAAATGTACAGTACGGTTACGGCTAATAACAATTACAGTTGCCGGTAGGGTACATAGTGCATCTCCCAGCAGAGCTACGTTGCCGTTGGATTGATCTGTTCGCAGATGAAGTATATTGAACGGCAATTCTAGAACGAGAAATTCAGAAGGATTATCGCTCGAGATACTAGCAATTCACAACACAGTACTGAGCACAGCCATCATCGCAGTAATGTAGCCGTTGGACTACTTTGTTCACTGACGTAAATATGCAAGAAATTCTGGAATAACATATTTATAGTGCAGCTATATCTAATGGTATTGACCAATGACATTACGGCTAATGGAATATCTACCAACAGAGCACTGTCTCCGTTGGATTAATCTGCTCAATGATCATTTAGGTTATATAGCAAGTCTAGAATGACAAATCATATATTCATCGTCCTTCAAGGTATTAATAATTGACAACACAGTACCGTGCACTGGCATCATGGCAGTAATGATGCCTATATACGTCTTTGCTCACAGATGACGTAGATACGAAATAAACTCTGGAACAACCTATGCATTCTACGGAAATGGCTAGTGATATTTACAATTCACGGTCCGGTAACAAACACGTCTACGAACACAGCACTGTTGCAGTTGGATTAAATTTCTCGCTGAAGCTGCATATTCTACAGCAGTTGTAGGATGAGAAAGTATAGGTCCATCGCCCCATGAGATATTAACAATTGACAACAAAGTGCTGAGCAAACGCATCATCACTCTAAGATAGCCGTTGCACTACTTTGTCCACTGATGGCATAAGTTGCAAAGCTATTCAGGAATTGCCAATGTATATTGCGGTGATGGCTCGAGATATATCCAATTGACAGAGCGGTACTTTTTGCATCCACCAAATTTGCGCAGTAGCAGCTGGATTAACCTGATCAAGGATGATGTGTATCTTATAGCAATTATAGTATGACAAGGGACAGATTTATTATGCCTCGAGGTATTAACAATTGACAACAGAGCACTGAGTTTAGCCATGATGACAGTAATATAGATGTTGTACTACTTTATTCACTGATGATGTAAATACCAACGGAATTCTGGAATAATCAGTGAAAACTACGGTTATGTAATGAGATGCTTCCAATTTCGATTATGGTACTTATTAAATACGTCGATACAGCACTGTGGCGGATGTATTAATCTGCTCAATGATGAATTATATTCTATAACACTGCTAGAATGGCAAAATACAGATCAATTGCCCCCTAGACATTAAGAAATGGGAACAAACTGCTGAGTACAGTCTTCTTCAGAGCACTGTTGCCTTTGGACTGGTTTGTTCACTGATGATGAAAGTAAAAGCTAATTCTAGAGTTACCTATGTATAACACTGTAATTAATAATGGTATTTATAGCTGACAGTACGGTAAATAGAACATCCACCACCAGAGAGGTGTAGCAGTTGTACTAACCTGGTCTGTGATGATTAAGGTTTTACAGCAATTCTAGAATGACAGCGGACGTATCCATTATCTCTCGAGGTATTAGCAATTGTCGACACAGTACAGACTACAGCCATCACAACAGTACTGTGTCCGAAGGATTAATTCGATCATCGATGATATAAAATCCAAAGCAAAGCTAGAATAACCAGTGTACTGTATGGTTACACGTAGAGGTATTCACAATCGTCTGAACTGTACATCGTACATCCACCGACAGAGCACTGTATCAGTTTGATTAATCCCTTCCATAATGCTTTTAATTCCATAGGAACTACAGAATGACAAAGGAGAGATCTATTACCGCTCGAAATGTTAGAAACAGGCAACACAGAATTGCATATAGCCAACATCACATTAAATGTGCTGTTGGATTAACTCTTTCACTGATGATATAGGTTCCACAGCAATTCCAGTGTAATGAATGTATGGAACTGATACAGCTAGAGATATTTGCACTTATCATTACGTTACTTAGTACATCCAACGCTGATGATTTGATCTCCATAGCAATTACAGAATTATCAACGGAAATACCATATATCTGCAGCGAAGTTCACAAATGACGATATGGTACTGATTGTAGCCATCATCCGATAACGGTAGCAGTTTGATTAATCTGTTCACTGCTAACCCAAATTCGGTAGCATTTCTAGAATTACAAAGTACAGATCCATTATTGCTCTAGATTTTAACATTTTAGAACACAGTACAAAGTACAGCCATCACCACAGTACTCTTGGAGTGTGATTAATCTCTACACTGAAGGTATAAATTCCTCAGCAATCCCAGAATAATAAATGTACAGATCGGATACGGCTAGAGTTACATGCAATTGGCAGTACAGTACTTAGTACATCCACCAGCAGAGGGGTGTTTTCGTTGGACTATTCTGATCACTATTGACTTGACCCCTAGAGCAATGCTAGAATGCTCAACGGATACATCACATATCTGCAGTGGCATTCGCAAATGGCAATACAGTGCTGAGTGAATCTATCTGCACAATACTGTAGCCATTGCGCTAATGAGTTTGCTGACCATTTTACATATTCGGAAACTGCAGAATGATTGCAGAATGGTGCTGCTGTAGATGTTAGGTGATCTGTGAATTGTCTAGCCATGTGACAATAGTGATCTGTAGACGGGTATGCGCAGTACTGTATTTTCAATTGTAAATATCTCTATAGGAAATTGATATATGAATTAATAATTATAGAATTGCAATATAAAATACATAATCAGAGGATTGGTTAAAAAAATGGCTGTAGCACGGTGTTAATTGCCATACTCAGTATTGTACTTCCAAGTGATCGTATCTCCAGGTATACCTGATTGAAGCTATGGTCATTCTAGATCTGCTGTAGAGGTTCAAACTTCGGTGAACAGATTAACTCAAAGGCTACAGTATTACGTAGATGGCTACGATCGGTAATGTATTACTAATTGTCAATATTTTTAGCTACAATTGGTCTACACATTTCTCATTCTAGAATTGCTGTAGAAGTTTGAAGGTTAGCGAAAAGTTTAATACAATGTATATCGCACTGCGTAGAAGGCCACACTCAATATTACATGTTCAATTGTCCATACCTATAGCGATAATTGATCTATCCATGGGTCGCTCAAGATTAGCAAAATAATAGCGACGAACATAGAGTAAGTAAATACAATCAATGGCCGTTGGACATTGTTGATTGCTATACCCAGAAGTTCATTGCCAATTGTTAATATCTGTAGCTACTACTGATTCATACTTTGGTCATTATAGAATTGCTGTAGAATTAATATCGTCACTGAGCAAATTAATCTGTGGCTAGACTGCTCTGTTGGTGGACATACTAACCACCGTATTGCAAATGTCTCTAGCTACAACTGGTATTTGCGTTGATTATTCTGGAGCAGCTGCGTTACATAAATCATCAGTGGACAGATAATTCCAACGGCTACAGAAGTGTGACGATGGCTGTATTCAGTACTCTTTGTCACTTGTTAATGTCTCGATCGATAAGTGATCTTACGTTTCTCATTCTGGAATTGCTCGAGAATATGTATCATTGTTATGCAGACCAATACAACGGTTGCAGTAGAGAGTTAATTGCTGTACCCTGTACTGTGCTCTCAGAGCATATTTTCTCGAGCGATAGTTGATCTTCCGTTCGTCTTTCTGGAAATGCAGCAGAATACAAATCCTCAGTGTATATGTTCACCCAACTGTAAGAGTATGGTGTTGATGACTGCACTTTGTGCTGTATTGACGTTTGTCAATGTCTCTACGGGTAATTAATCCATAAGTGAATCATTCTAGAATTTATGTTGAATTGAGGTTATCTGAGAATAGACTAAATCAATGGATGTGGTACTGTTTAGATTTCAAGTCTCAATGCTGTACCTTCAATTGTCAATATCCTTAGCGACAATTGAGCCTTACAGTGACCATACTAGCATAGCAATATAAGTTAGATCGGATAGGAATAGGTTAATGCAATGGCATTGGTACTGCATCGATTGCTGTGGTCAGTAATATACTATCAGTTGTTAATGTCTCCTGATACAACAGATTAATTATATGATCAACCTAAAATGGTCATACTATACAAGTCATCGGTGAAATTGAAATCATGAGTGAACAAACTAATCCAGCGGCATCAGTACTTTAATGATGGCAATATTCAGTACCGCTTTGTCGATTATCTATGACTCGACCGATAATGGATTTTTCTCTTGTCCCTCTAGGAAGGCTATAGAAAATGAATCATCGGTGGACCGATTAATCCAACGGCAACTGTGCCCTGCTGGTGAAAGTACTAAGTACTGTAGTGTCAATTGTATACATCTCAAGCCATAATTGAATCATACGTTGGTTACGCTAGAGTTGCTCAGGAATATATACCATCAGTGGACAAATTAATCGAACAGCTATAGTACTGTAATGGTGGTTGCACTCACTACTTCGTAGTTAAGTGCTAATACCTCGTGCCATAATGAATGTTCTTTTAGTCACTATAGAATTGCTATAGAATATATATCGTCGCTTAAGCAGTTTGGTGCAACGGATAATATGCTCTGTTAATGGCTATACTCAGTACTACCTTGACACATGTCAATGTCTGTAACAGAAGCTGCGCTGTCCAGTGATTAGTTCAAAATTGCTAAAGAAATTAGGTGATCAGCGGACAGATATACACAGTGGCTATGTTATTGTGTAGATGGCTACACTCGGAACTGTATTGTCATGTGTCAGTATCACTACCGATATATGGTCTAGCCGCCTATCATATTAGGATTGCTGTAGAGTTAAATTATCATTGAACAGATTAATCTAAGGGTCACACTATTGTGACGATGGCAATACTCAGTACTGCGTTGTTAGCGTTTCGAATTATAATGTGTCTGTCTTTTGCCACACTGAATTTGCTATAGGATTTCGTCATCGGTGAACTGATTAATCATACGGCTACAACTCTCCCATGATAGCTATGCTTCGTACTGTATTGACATATGCCAATGCCTATAGCGACAATTGCTCTATACACTGATTGTTCTATAATTGCTACGGAAATTATATTATCAGCGGACAAATTATCCCTCGGCTACGGTACTGTGATGATGGCTGTACTCAGCACTGCTTTGTCGTTTGTCTATATCTGGAGCGCTAGAGCGCTCAGCTGTTGATAACTTTAGAATTGCTATAGAGCATAAATCATCAGCGAACAGAACATTCCAAAAGCTACAGTACACTGTTGCTGGATGTACTGAGTACCATAATGTCAGTTGCAAATGTCTGTAGCCATAACTGTCTTATACATTGGTTATTCTAGTATTGCAATATAATTTAAATCAAAAGTGTATGAATGATCCAACGGCTACATTACTATGATGGTGGCTGTATTCAGTACAGTGTGGTCGACTATAAGTACCACAAGAGGTAATGCAACTCTCTTTTGTCATTCCAGAACTGCTATAGGGTGTAAATCATCTGCGAAAAGATTGACCTCTAGCAACAGTTCTCTGTTGGTGGATGTAACATGTACCGTACTGCCAATTGTGTATATTTCTAGACATAAGAGATGAATACATTGATGATTCTATAATTGCCGCGGAATTTATGTCATCAGTGGATAGGTTAATCATACGGCTACAATCCACTGATGATGGCTAGACTTAGAACTGCATTGGTATATGTTAATGTCTCCAACGACGATTGCTCCATCCATTTATCGTTACATAGTTGCTGAATAGATTATATGTTCAGGAAACGGATTAATTCAATGGTTACGTTAGCGCGTAGATCGCTACACTGAGTAACTTATTGCCAATTGTTTATGCCACCACCGATAGTTGATCTATTCATTTATTATTCTCCTAATTTTGCAGAATATGTATCATACGAGAACTGATTATTCAAACGATTGCAATACTGTAATGATGGCTGTACTCAGTACTGTGTTGTGAACTTTTAATGTCTCGAGCGATAATCGATCTGTCTTTTGTCACTCCAGAATTGCTGTAGAACTTATATCGTCAGTGCACAGATTAATCCAACGGCTACAGCGGTCTGTTGTTGGATTTAATACGTACCACGCTGCCAAATGCAAATATCTCTAGACATAACTGATCTATACATTGAGTTCTCAGGAATTTCTTTGGTATATACAACGTCGGTGAACAAATGAACCATCGCCTACAGTAGTGTGACGATTCCTGTCCTCAGTACTGTGCTGTTAGCTGTTAACATCTCGGGGAGTAATGGATCTGCAAATAATAATCCAAGAATTGTTACAGAATCTGTATCATTACTCAACAGTGCTCTGTTGGTGGATCACTAAGCATCGTACAGTCATTTGTAAATATCCCTCGAAATAACGGAAATATAATCAGATTTTTCAAGGATTTTTGTGGAACTTATATCATTGATGAACAGGTTAATCCAGCGGATACAGTACTGTGATGACGGCTGTAATCAGTACGGTGTTGTCAATAGTTAATAACTCGACCGATAACGGATATGTATTTTGCCATTCTAGAATTGCCATGCTATATGAATGATCATTGAGCGGATTAATGCCACGGCTACAGGTCTATATTGGTGAATGCACTAATTACAGTACTGTCAGTAGGAAATATCTCTAGCTTTAACCGTATTATATATTTTTAACACCAGAAATGATTTGGAATATTCATTACCGGTGAACAAAGTTAAACAATGTCTAGAATACTATAGTGACGGCTCTACACAGTACTGTGATGTCAATTGCTAATATATGGAGTGATAGCGGACCTTCATTCCTAATTCCAGAATTTCCCAGAACCTAAACCATAACTGTACAGATTAATGAAGCGGCTGCAGTGCTCTGTTGGTGGATGTACCAAGCACCGTACTGTCATTTGTAAATATCAGTAGCCATAACTGTTCTGTAGATAGGACACTCCAGATTTGCTCTGCTACCTTCATCATCAGTGAGCATAGTTGTCCAACGGCAACAGTAATGTGATGAAGGCTTAATTCGGTACTGTGTCGTAAATTGTTAATATCTCAAGGGTTAATGGATCTGTATTTAGTTATTCCAGAATAGTTATGAGACATAAATCATCATTAACCAGATTAATGCGACTGCTACAATGCTCTGCTGGCGGATATACTATGTACCGTACCGTCTAATCCAAGTGTCACTAGTCGCATTCGCTCTATACATCGGCTGTTCTAGTAATACTTTGCAAATTATGTCATAAGTGAGCAAAGTAATGCAATGGCTACGGTACTGTGATGTTGGCTGCACTCGATACATTGTTGCCAATTGTTAATACTGCAAGGGATGATGGATCCATTTATTGTCATTCCAGATATGCTACAGAATCGAAATAATCACTAAACAGATTAATCCAACGGCTGCAGTTATCTGTTGGTGGATGTACCAAGCATCGTGGTGTCAACTGTAAATGTCCCCAGCATTAACCGTACTATTCACCCTGACTATGCTGGGATTGCTGTGCAATATTTATCACCGACGCAGAAACTGATCAAACGGCCTCAGTACTGTGACGGTTGCTCTACTCTCTACTTTGCAGTCAATAGCTAATTTCTCGAAGATTAATGCATATGTTCGCTGTCATTCTAGAATTGCCATAAAATTTAAGTCATCAATGAACACATTAACCCTACGGCTACACTGCTGTTCTAGTGGATGTATTAAGTACCGTAATGTCAATTGCATGTATTTCTAGCAATTGTTTTCAAACTTGCGTCATCAGTGGGCAATGCAATTCGGCAGCTACGATAATTTAGTGATAGCTGCACTGAGTAACGCTTTGTCAATTTTTAATATATCGACGGTAAATGGATCTGTGCTATGTTATTCTAGATATGCTGTGGAATACAAATCACCACTGAACAGATTATTCCAACGGCTTCTGTGCTCTGTATGTTAATGTACCAAGCACTGTACTGTCAATTATAAACGTTCCTCGCCATAAAGGTACTATGCACTGGTTATTCTAGAATTGCTCTGCAATTTATGTCACGCATGAGGAAACAAACAAAGCGGCTACAGAATTGTGATAATGGCTGCACTCTTGACTGTGTTGTCAGTTGCTAATTGCTCGAAGGATAATGCATATGTTCGTTGTCATTCTGGAATTGCTGTAAAGTCTGGACCATCATTGAGCAGATTAATCCAACGGCTTCAGTACTTTGCTAGTGGATGCACATAGTACCGTACTTTAAAAGCTATGCTTCCCTAGCCATATCCGTAATATTCACTGATTGTTCGAGAACTTCTGTGCAGATTATGTCTTCGACGCAATAATTAATACAACGGCTACAGTACTGTGATAATGTCTATAATCACTACCGAGTTGTCAATAGCTAATATCTCGGGGGGGGGGGGGGGGGGTTGGGCTCCATTTTTCCCAAATTTGCAATAAAACGGAATATTGCAACGGATACAATGCTGTGTTTGTGGATGTACTAAGCAGCGTACTAACTGTCGAAGGTATCCCTAACTGCAACCGTACTAGGCACTGATTATACTAGACATTCTTTGGAAATACCGCCATCAGTGAACATATGACCCATCGCCTGTAGCTCTGTGGTGTTGGCTGTACTCAGAACAGAGTTGTCAATTGTTTATATCTCGAGGGATATTTCATCTGAATTCCTCACTCTAGAATTGCTTTAGGTTATACATTGACATTCGACAGATTAATCCAACGTCAACAATGTTCTGTTGGCGGATGTACTACGCAGTGTACAGTCAGCAGTAGATATCCCCAGACATAACAGTACTATACACTGATTATTCCAGAGTTGCTTTCGAATTTACATCGCCAGTGAGCAAGGTAGTCCAACCGCTACAATACTTTAATGATGGCTGTACTCGGTACAGTGTTGCAAATTGTTAATAAAGCGAGGTGTAATAGTTCTGTATTTGGCTGTTCTATAATTAAAAAAGAATCCATATCATCATGGAACAGAATAATACAGCGACTGCACTGTTCCGGTGGTGGATGTACTCGGTGCCGTTCTGACATTTGAAAATATCTCTAGCCATAACCGTGCTATAAATTGATCATTCCAGATTTTCATTGGAAAATGCATCATCAGTGAACAAGGTAGTCCAGTGGCAACAGTACCGTGAAAGTTGCTGTACTCAGTACTGCGTTGTCAACAGTTTATATCACGAGAGCTAATGCATGTGTCCTTTTACATTCTAGAATCATCAGTGAACATATTAATCCAACGACAATTGTGATCAGTTGTTGTATTACACACCGTACTCTCAGTTGTATATGTCTCTAACCATAACCATGCTGTACACTGATTATTCCAGAGTTGCTAAAGAATTTGCAGCATAAGGAAACAAATTAATGCAACGACTGCTTCAGTGCGGTGATAGCTTTTCTCAGGTTGCGTTGTCAGTTGTTAATATCACGCGGGATAACGGATGTGTCCTTCGTCATACATGGGTAGCTATTCTTTAAAAATGACCACTGAGCAGATTATTCCAACGGCTAGAGTATTCTGTTGTTGGATGTTCTGAGCACTGTAATGTTAATTGTAAATGTTACTAGACATAACCGCCCAATACACAGGTTCCTCTAGAATTGCTTTGAAACTTACGTCATCAATGAGGAAACTAGTAATAATGCTACGGTGCTGTGATGATGGCTGTGCTCAATACTATGTTGTCAACTGTACATATATCGAGGGATAACGGATCTTTCCTTTGTCATACTATAAATACTATAGAACTTAGATCGTCAGTGGTCAAGGCATTCCAACGGCAGCAGTACGTTGAAGGTGACTGTACTCTGTACTGTGTTGTCAACTGTGAATTTATTGAAGGACTGTGGATCTGTGCTTTCCGATTCTAGAAAATATATGGAATTAACGTCATTAGTGAACAAACTGGTCCAACCCCAGCAGCCCAGTGATTATGGCTGTAGTCAGTATTGTGTTGTCTATTGTTAAGGCTTTGCGGGATTGTGGATCTGTATTTTGTAATTTTAAAGTTGCTTTACAATAAAATCATCATAGTACAGAATAAACAAGCGCGTCTACAACGATCTGCTAGTTGATGTGCTAAGTAGCGTATTGTCAATTATAAATATTCCTGGATATAAACGCATTACACACTGGTTATTCCAGAAATGCTAAGGAACTTACATCATCAGTGGACAAATGATGCAATGCCTACAGCACTGTGAGGACGACTATATTCAGTACTGTGTTGACAATTCCTAATATCCCTAGGGATGCAGGATCTGAATTATGTCTTTCTAAAATTGCTATAGAATCGAAATCACCATTGAACAGAAAAATGCAACGGCTACAGTGCTGTGTTGTTGGATGTTCTAAACACCGTACTATCAAATGTAAATATCACTAGTCATAGCCGTTCTATACATAGGTCATTCATGAAATGCTTTGGGCTTTCGTCATCAGTGAGCAGAGTAATACAACGGCTACGGTATAGTGACGGTGGATGTACTCAGTACCGTGTTGTTAACTGCTAATATATCGACGGAGGATGGATCTCCTCTTTGCTATATAAGAAATGCTATTGAATTTAAGCCATCAGTGGACAAAGTGATCCAACGGCAGCAGTACAGTGCAGATTGCTGTACTCAGTATTATGTGGCACATTGTTAACATCTCGGGGGATAATGGATCTGCATTATGTCATTCTAGAATTGCTATACAGCCAAAGTAAGCACTGAGCAGATGAATCCAACGGCTACAGTGCGCTGTTGGTGAATGTACTATGAACCGCGCTGCGAATTGCCAATATTTGCAGCTATGACCGTACTATACATTAACAACTCAAGGCTCGACTTGGAATTTACATCATTAGTGGAAAAATTTATCCATCGGCGGCAGTGCTCAATTGGTGAATGCGCCAAATACGATACGGTATTTTAAAAATTTCTAGCCGTAACTGATGTGTACATTAGTTGCGCTTGGACTACTGTGGAACTTAAGTCACCTGTGATCAAATTTAAACAAACGCTACATTACTGTGGTGATGACTGTGCTTAGTACCATGTTGTCGGATGGTAATATTTCGAGCGGTAATGGATCTGCCTCTTGTGACATTAGGATTGCCATAGAATCTAAATCGTCACTGGAGAGACTAGTCCAATAGAAACACAGCTCCATTTGTGAATGTATCAAATGCCGTAAGGTTATCTGTTAATGTCTCTAGCCGTAACAGAAGTAAGCAATGATTATGCTAGAACTACTGTGCAATAAATGTCATAAGTTAATAGAACAGTCTAACGGTTGCCGTGCTCCATTGGTGGACGTAAGAAGTACCGCGTATGTAACATATGTAAATGGCTGTATCCATTAACGTACTACGCATTGACTATACTTGAATTGCTATTGAATTTAACTTATAAGTGAACAAATTAGTCCTGTAGCTGATGTATTGTGATGAGTGCTGTTCTGAATAACGTTCCAGTAACTGCTAGTGTCTCGAGATACAATAGGCCAGTTCTTTGTCATTCTACAGTTGCAATGGAATATAAGTCATCCCTGAACAGATAAGTCCAACGTCTACAGTGCACTATTTATGGATGCACTGAGTACCTTGCTATCAATTGTAATTATCCCTAGTCATAGCCATGCCATAAATTGATTATTATGGAATGACTGCCAAATTTGTTATCAGTGAAGAAATTAGTAAAGCAGCTAAAGTACTAGGACGGTGGCAGTACTCGGTACTGTTTCCTCTACTGTTGATATCTCGAGCTACAAAGGATCTGTCTTTTGCTATTCTAGAATTGCCATAGAATGTATATCACCATTGATTAGGTTAATCCAATGGCTGTCATACACTACTGTTGGATGTACCATCTACCATACTGTGAATTGTTAATATCTCTAGCCATATCTGGTGTATACATTGGTTATATCGGATACGCTGTGGAATTTCATTCGTCAGTGGAAAAATTGGTCCAACGGCTACAGTACTCTGATGATGGCTCCACTAAGCACTGTGTTGTCAGCCCTGAGTCATTCTAGAATTGCAAAAGAATCTAAATCATCACTGAACAGATTAATCGAACGACTGCAGTGCTCCATTGGTGGATGTACAAGCCATAGTACTGTCAATTGCTAATATCTCTAGCCATATCTGATGTATACGCTTGTTATTCTAGAGCTCCTGTGGAAACGACGTCGTGAATGAGCAGATCAATCCAACGGCAACAGCACTCTATTGGTTGACGTGCAGACCACCGTACTGGGAGTAGTAAATGCCACTAGCCATAACTGACGTATACAAAAGTTTGTGGAAGCATAAAGCACCGCACTGGTAATTGTATATATCTCTGGCCTTAACTGAAGCGTGTATTTGTTTTTCTAGCTCCACTGTACAATTTTATTCATCAATGAACAAATTAATCCAACGGCTGCAGTGGTCTCCTTTTTGATGTACGATCTGCCGTAATGGTGATAATAAATATCCTTATCCATAGCTGATGCGTGCACTGATTATTTCAGAACTACTGTGGAATTTAAGTCCTCAGTGAGCATACGTTTCCAACGACTACGGTACTTGATTAGATTGTGTGCCACCTACCTTACTAGGAATTGTAAACGTCAGCAGACGTAGCTGTTGTTTAAAAAGATTAATCTAGTACTACTGTGGAATTTAAATCATTTCTGAAGAGATCAATGCAACGGCTGCCGTGCTCTGTCGATGGATGTACTAAGAGCCGTACTGTCTATTGGGAATACCTCTAGCCATAACCGTCCAATACATAGATTACTCTAAACTTGCATTAGAATTTACGTCATCAGCAGACAAATTTATTCAGCGGATGCAGTGATCAATTGGTGAATGCATCAAATATTGTACTGGGTACTTTAAATATCTCTAGCCGCAACTGATGTATACATTAATTGCGCTTGAACTACTGTGGAAATTAAGCCATCAGTGATCAAATTAATCCACATGCTGCAGCACTGTGACGACGGCTGTAACCGGTACTGATAGGTCTATTGTTAATTGCTCGAGCTATGACGCATTTGTCTTTTGTCATCCTAGAATCGCCATAGAATATACATTATCATTGATGTAATTATACCAACTCCCACAACGCCCACAACGCCCTGTAAGTGGATGTGCTACGAACCGTACTATCAATTGTAAATATCGACAGCAATAACCGCACTACACAATGGCTACTCTGGACTTGCTATGGAATTTGCGACACCAGTGAACAGATTAACCCTGTGGCTGTAGTACTGTGATGATGGCTGTACTGATTGCCGTTATGGGAACTGCTAATATTCCGAGCTGTAAGGGATATATTCTTTGTCATTCATGAGTTGCTACAGAAACAACATCATCAATGAACACGTTTACTCCATGGCAACAGTGCTCTGTTGAAGCCTGTACTGTGTACCGCACTGCCAATTGGAAGCATCTCATGCCATAACGGCGCTATATACTGATAACTCCAGAATTTCTGATAAACGCTAGCTATAATTGAGAATATTATTTCATTTGCTAATGTAATGTGATGACGACTGTGCTAGTACTGTTTCGTCAATTGTTAATAACTCGAGTGATAACGTGTAATCCCTTTATCATTCTAGATTTGCTGTAGAATATACATCATCATTGAAGAGATCGAACCAAAGGCAACAGTGCCAAGTTTAAGTAGGTACCAAGAACCGTACTTTCAAGTATAAATGTCTACAGCCATAACCGTACCATACATTGATTTTTCTCGGATTACATTTAAATTCAAGTTGTGGGTGAACCAATTATTCCATCGACTAAACGATTCTGATGTTGGCTGTACTCAATACCGCGTCGTCAGTTGTTAACTTCTCGAGCTATAATAGGTCGGTCCTTTTGCATTCTAGAATTGCAATAGAATTTGTCATCACGTAATAGAATAATCCAACTGCTGCAATAATTTGTTGCTTGACATGCGAACTACAATACTGGGAATTGATAGCATCTCTAGTCTTAACCATTGCCTACATTGATTATTCTTGAATTGCTGTGGAATTTAAGTGTTCAGTGAACTAATCAATCCAACGGCTAAAGTACTTTGACGATGGCTTTAGTTTGTATTGTGCCGACAGCTATTAATATCTCGAGCGGTAATGGATCTCCCTTTTGTCATTCTGAAATTGCTATAGAATATAAATCATAGTTGAACGGATCGATCCTATGTCTGCAGTGCTCTCTTTATGGTTGTACTAAGAAGTATACTTGGAATTAAAAATATCTCTATCCATAACCGTGCTATACTTCGATTTTTCTAGAATTGCGGTTAAATTCATGTTATAAGGAAAATAATAAGTCCAACGGCTATACTATTGCGATGATGGCTGTACTTATTACTCTTTCGTCAATTCTTAATGTTTCGAGCAATCATGGGTCAGTCCTTCGTCATCCTTGATCTGCAATAGGATACTAATCATCAATAAACAGATTATTCTAATGGCTACAGTGCTCTATTGGTGAATGTACCAACTATCGTACTCGGAACTGTTAATGCCCGCAGCCACAACTGACGTATACATTGATTACTCTAGAACAGCTGATTAATTTGAATCATCACTCAACAGATTACTTCAGCTGCTGCAGTGCCCTATTGGTGGATGCAACGTCAACCGTTCTGGGAATTGTACATGTCTCTATCCATATCTTTTGTATTCCTTGATTATCCCAGAACTACTGTGGAATTTAAATCGTCAGTGTCTAGGTTAATCCAACGCCACCAATAACGTTATGATGACTGAACATAGTACCGTTATGTCAATTACTAATGACCCGAGCGATAGTGCGTCAGTGCTTTCCCATTCTAGAACTACAATAGAATTTGTAACATCATGGAAAATATTATTCTATCGGCTGCAGTACTGTGAGGTTGGCTTTACACAGTGCAGTTATGGGAAATGTCAATATCACGAGCTGCAACGGACTTGTATTTGTCGTACTAGAGTTGCCATAGAATCTTCATCATCATTGACCAGGGATTTTCATCGGCTACAGAGCTCTGTTTATGGAGGTACCAACTACCGTACTGTCAATTGTTAATATATGTAGCCATAACGGTACTCTATATCGAATATTGTTGATATCTAGGGCGGTAATGGGTCAGTTCTTCGTCACTCTAGAACTGCAATAGGATATTAATCATCACTGGACATATTAATCCAATGGCTACAGTGCCCGATTGGTGAACGTACCAAGTACCGTACAGGGAAATGTTAATATCTCTAGACACAACTGATGTATACACTGATTATTCTAGGGCTACTGCGGAGTAAAAGTCATCACTGAAGAGATAAATTAAACGGCTGCATGTCTCTATTGGTGGACGTACCAAATACCGTTCTGGGAATTCTAAACATCTATATACATAGCTGATGTATACCTTGATTATCCTAGAATTACTGTGGAAGTTAAATCATCAGTGAACAGATTAATGTAGCGGCTGCACTACTGTGATGATGGCTGTGCTCAGTACGTTTATGTCAATTGTTAGTGTCTCTAGTTGTAAGGGTACAGTCTATTGTCATTTTAGAATGGCTATAGAATCTAGACCATCATTGAACAGGTTCGTTCAACGGCCTCAGTGCTCCGCTGTTCGGTGTACCAATCACCGTAACTGAATTCTTAATGTCTGTATCCATAACAGTATTATACGTTGGTTATTCTAGACTTGTCTCGCAACCTATAACGTCAGTAAAGAGATCAGTCCAGCGGTTAATGTACTGTGATCATGGCTGTACTCAGTACTCTTTCGTCAGTTGCTAACGTCTCGAGCGACAATGGGTCAGTCCTTTGCGATTCCAGAATTGCAATAGAAATTGTGTCATTAGAGAGCAGATTAATCTAACCGCTGCAGTAGTCTACTGGTGGATGTACCATCTACAGTACTGGGCATACTAAATATCGCTATACATAATTTATGTATTCCTTGCGTAATCTAGAACTGCTGTAGAACTTAAGTCATCTGTGAACTGAATAATACAGCGCCTGCCGTACTGTAATGATGGTTCTATTCAGCACTGATATGCCAGTTCTTAATATCTCTAGTAATAACGAATCTGCCTTTTATCCTTGTAGAATTGCTGTGAAATCTACATCGACATGGAACAGGGTAACAGAACGGCTACAGTGCTGCGATAATGGACGTAGTAAGTACCGTACCGTCAAATGTATATATCTGTAGCCATAAGCGTACTATGTATTCATTACTCCAGAATTGCTGTTAAACTTAAATTAACAGCGAAAAACTTAGTCCGGCTGCTAATGCACTGTTAATATAGCTGTACTCATCACTCCTTCGTAAATTGGTAATGACTCGAGCGATAGTGGGTCAGTTCTATCCCATTCTAGAACTGTAATAGGATTTATATCACCAGAGAAAATGTTAATCTAACAGCTACTGCAGTGTGATGTTCGCTGTACTCAGTGCAGTTATGGGAAATGTCAATATCTCGAGCTATAACGGATATATCTTTTGTCATTCTAGAGTTGCAATATAATATACGTTACCATTGAAAAGGTTTTTTGAACGACTATAGTCCTCTGTTGACGGATGAGTTAAGAACTGTACTCACAAATAAATATCTCTAGCCATAACAGTACCATACATTGATTAATCTAAGATTGCTTAGTAATTTACATCACCAGTGTACAAACAGGTACAGCGGCAATCCTACTGTCATGACGGCTGTACTCAGTACTGTTTCGTCAATTATGAACATCTAGGGAGATAATAGGACTGTCGTGTGTCATTCTAGATTTCCAATAAGATTTAAATCTACGCCGAAAGGATTAATACAACCGCTGCAGGACTCTATAGGTGGATATACCAAGTACCGTATTGGGAATTATAAATACTTATATCCATAACCGATGTATACATTGATCATTCCGTAAGTACGGTGCAATCCATATCTACAGAGGACTGATTAATACAACTGGGACAGTACTGTGTTAACGGCTACATTTAGACCAGTGTTTTCAGTTGTTAACATCTCGAGCGACAATGGATACGTTCTTGCCAATCTAGAACAGCTACAGGATACAAATCACCATTGAGCACGTCAAACCAGCGGCTACAGTGATCTGTTGATGTATGTACCAACTACCGCACTGGGAATTGTTAATACCTCTAGACGCAACTGGTGTATACATAGATTACTCTAGAAATATTGTGGAATTTGAGTCATCACTGATCAGATTAATCCAGCGTCTGCATTTCTGTCGTTATGGCTGTACTCACTGCCGCTATGCCAATTGTTAATGGCCCGAGCTGTGACGGGTATGTCCTTTGTCACCATAGAGTTGCAATAGAATCTACATCATAAGAGAAATGGCTTTTTCAACTGCTACAGTGCTCTGCTTTATGGATGTAACAAGTGCCTTAAAGTCAACTGTAAGTATCTATAGCCATAACCATGATGTGCCTTGATTATTATAGAATTG
Source organism: Eufriesea mexicana (assembly GCF_001483705.2). NCBI lineage: Eukaryota > Metazoa > Arthropoda > Insecta > Hymenoptera > Apidae > Eufriesea > Eufriesea mexicana. Next base: position 267,445 of record NW_016925399.1, read on the forward strand.
TTGTTAAATTTGAATTCTCAGTGAACAAGTTAGTCCAACTGTTAAATTACTGCTATCATAGCTGTGCTCAGAAATCTTTCGTCAATTGTGAATGTCTCGAGCGATAATGGGCCAGCCCATTGCCATTCTAGAATTGCAATAGTGTTCATATCATCAGAGAACACGTTAGTCAAACGGCTGCAGAGCTGTGATGGTGACTGTACTCAGTGGCGTTAGAGCAATTGTTATTACCTCGAGCTGTAACGGATCGCCCTTTTGACATTCTAGTGCTGCAATAGTATGTCCGTCATCATTGAACAGGTTTCTTCAACGTCTACATAGCTCTGTTGATGGATGCACTTAGTACTCTGCTGCCAATTGTAAATTTCTGTTGCCATAACCGTACTATGCATTGATTATTCCATAATTGCTCTCAAAGTAAAACAATCAGTGAACAAATTAGAATAATGGTTAAAGTACTGTGATCATGGCTGTGCCCACAACTCCTTCGTCAATTTATATTTTTCGAGAGACAACGGTTAGTTCTATGCAATCCAGAACTGCAGAAGATCTTTGAACATCATTGAACAGTTCAATCCATCGGCTACAGTGCTCTGTTGATGAATCTACCAAGAACTGTACTTACAACCACAAATATCTCTAGCCATGAACTTAATATACGCTGGTTATTATAGGCATGTTCCGTAATGCACGTTACTAGTGAACAGCTTATGTCAGCAGTTACAAATCTGCGATGATGGCTGTACTCAGTATTGTTTCGTCAATTGTTAATATCACGAGCGATAGTGTGTCAGCCCTTTGCCATTCTAGAGTTGCAAACGAATACACATCTTCAGAGAACAGGGAAATTTAACGGCTGCAATGCTGTGATGATGACAGTACTCAGAGCCGATATGGCAAATATTAATACCTCGAAATATAACGGACCTGCCTTTTGTCATTCTGTAGCTGCTTTCGAATCTACATCATCATTGAATTGGTCAATCCGACGGTTAAAATGCTCTCTTGATGGCTGTACAATGTACCGCACTCTCAAATGTAAGTATCTGTAATTGTAACCGTACTGTACATTCATCATTCTAGATTTCCCGATAAAAGAAAGTTATCTGTGGACAAATTAATCCGACGGTTAAAGTACAGTGCTCATGGCTGTATTCATCACTGCATCGTCAATTGTTAACGTTTCGAGAGACAACGGATCAGCCCTTTGGAATTCTAGAATTGAAAGAGGAATTAAATCGTCACTGAGCAGATCAATCCAACTGCCACTGTACTGTGTTGGTGGATGTACTGAGAACCATACTGTGAATTACAAATATCTCTAGACATAACAGCATTATACTTCGAATATTCTAAACCTGTTAAGTAATTTGCATCATCAGTGAAGAAATTATTCCACCGGCAATAGTTCCGTGAAAATGGCTGTTCTCCGTACTGTTTCGCCAGGTATTAATGCCTCGAGTGATAATCAGTCAGTCCTTTGCCAAACTATATGCAATGGAATATGTATCACCATTGAGCACGTCCTTCCAACGTCTACAGTACTGTGTTGACGGATGGAATAAGCACGGTACAGTCAACTTTAAATATCTGCAGCTACAACCGTACTATTAATTGACGCTGGAATTTCTGTTAAAATTAAATTATCAGTGAACAGATTATACCGGCGGTTAAGGTACAGTGATGATGGCTGTGCACAGTACTGTTATGTCGACTGTTAATACTTCTAGCTGTAACGGATATGTCTCTTGTCATTCAAGAGTTGCAATAGAATATACGTCTGCACTGAAAATGTTAATCAAACGGCGACGTAGCCCCGCTGATAGGTGTACCATGTTCTGTACTGTCAATTGCAAATGTCTGTAGATATAACAGTACCATATATTGATAATTCTAGGATTGCAGTTGTATGTTATCTATCAGTGAACAAATTGGTCCAACGTACAAAGCAATGTGACTATGGCTGTACTCAGCACTGTTTCGTCAATTGTTAATGTCTCGAGCGACAACCAGTCAGTCCACTGCCATTCTAGAATTTCAATTGAATTCATAACATCAGCGAACGTATTAGCTCAAAGGCTGTAGTGCTCTGAAGAATGCAGTACTCAGTGTTGTTATGGCAATTGTTACCATCTTGAGCTTCGACGGATCTGTCTTTTGTCATTCTAGAGTCGCTAAGGAATCTACATCATCAGTGAATAGGTTTTTTTCTACTGCTACAGTGCTATGCTGATGGATGCACTAAGTGCCGTACTCTTAATTGAAAATATCTGCAGCCATAAGCGTACGATACGATGATTATTCTAGAACCGCTATAAAATTTAAATTATCAGAAAGCAAATTAGTACAAAGTTTAAAGTACTGTGATCATGGCAGTACTCAATACTGTTTCGTCAATTTTTGGTGTCCCTAGCGATAATGAGCCATTCATTTGTCATTCTAGAATAGCACTTGCATCTAAATCATCACTGAACAGATTAAGCCAATGGCTACTATGCTCTATTGGTGAATGTACCATCTACCACAGCTGAAGTAGTAAGTATATCTAGGCATAACAGGTGCATACCTTGATTACTCTAAGTACAACGTGGAATATAAATCGTCGGCGAAAAGATTAATGCAACGGCTGCTGTGCTTTGTTCGTGGATGTAGCAACTACCGAAATGGGAATTGTGAACGTCTCTAGCCACAACTGACGCTTACAATGGTTATTATAGGACTACAGTGGAATTGATATCATCACTGAACATATTAATCCCATGGATACGGTGCCCTCTTGGTGGATGCATCAACTACCCTTCTGGTAACTGTAAATGTCTGTACCCATAACTAATGCACTCATTGATTATTCTAGAAATAATGCGGAATATAGGTCATCATCGAACGTATTAATCCACCGGCTTTAGGAAGGTGATGATGGCTGCACTCGGTACTGTTTTGTCACTTTTTAATATCCAGAGCGATAATGCGTCAGTTCGTTGGCATTCTAGAAATGCAATAAGATTTAAATCATTGCTGAACAGAGTAATCCAACTGCTACTGTGATCTGTCGATGGTTGCACCAACTACCGTGCTGGGAATCCTTAATATCGTTTGCCACAACTGACGTATACGTGGTTTATTCTAGAGCTACCCTGTAGCTCATATCATCACTGAAGGTACCAATCGCATGTCTGCAACGGCCTATTTGTGGATGTACCGACGACCGTAGTGGGAATTGCAAGTATCTCTAGATATAACCGTTGTATACATAGCTTATTCTAGGACTGCTATGGAAATTACATGGTCAATGAACAGATTAAACGAACGGGTGCAGTGCTGTTATGATTTCTGACTTCAGCACCGTTACGGAAATTGTTATTTTCTCGCGCTGTGAATGATGTGTTCTTTGTCTTTCTAGAGTCGCAATTGATTACACATCATCTTTGAACGTGATCTTTCAACGGCTACAGTACTCTGTTGATGGATGAAAGAAGCACAGTACTGTCAACGTTAAATATCTGCAGCCATAAACGTATTATAAATTGATTATTCTAGATTTGAGGCAAAAGTTAAGTTATCAGTAATCTAACTAGTAAGACGGTTAAAGTACAGTGATGGATGGCTGTACTCTGTACTATTTGGACAATTGTAAATGTCTCGAGCGACAATGGGTTAATCCTTTGCTATTCTAGATTTGCAATATGATATATATCATCACTGCGCATATTAATCCAACGGTAACTGTGCTCTATTGGTAGATGTACCTAATACCGTACTGGGAATTGTAAATATCTCCCTTCATAGCTGACGTATACATTGATTATTCTAGATCAAACGTGGAACATAAATCGTCAATGAACAGACGAATTCCCCTTCTGCAGCTCAGTGATGATGGCTGCACCCTGTACTGTTGTGTCAATTATTAATAGCCAGAGGAATAACGGATCTGTCTTTTGTCAGTCTAGGTATGCTATAGAATACATGTAATCAGTGATAAAGTTAATCCAGCTGCTACGGTTCTGCGATGATTGCTTTACTCTTTACTATTTCGAAAATTGTTAATACCTCGAGCGATAATGGTTACGTCATATGTCACTCTAGGGTTCCAATATGGTATATATCATCACTGATCAGATTGATCCAACGGCTATAGGGCACTATAGGTAGATGTGCCAACAACCGCGCCGGGAAGTATAAGTATCTCTGTACATAACTGATGTTTACATTGATTACTCTGGAACTACTCCGGAATTCGAATCATCAGTGAACAGAATAATATAACCTCTGCAGAGCTGCTCTGATGGTTGCACTAGGTACTCTTATGTCAATTGTTAATATCTCGAGCTATAATGGATCATTATTTCCTCATTCCATAGAGGCTATAGAATCTAAGTCATCATTGAACAGGTTAATCCAACAGCTACATTAATCTGATGATAACAGCACTCTGTACTGTATTGTCAATTGCATATACTTGTAGGTATAATGGATCTGCATCTTCCATCTTATATTGCTGCAGAATATAAATCGACAGTGAGCAGATTAGTCCAATGGCGACAGTGCTCTGTTGGTTGACGTACTGAGTGCCGTACTGTCAGTTCTGAATACTTCCAACCATAACATTAATATATATTCAGTGTTCTAGAGTTTCTCTGGGAATTGCACCACCATTGAACAAAGCAATCCAACGGACTCTGTACTGTTATAATGGCTCTACACGGGATTGTGTTGTTAGTGCTCAATACCTCGAGCGGTAATGGATATGTATCTTGCCCTCCTAGGATTGCTAGTGTTACTAAATCATAAGTGACCAGATTATTCCGACGGCAAATGTGCTCTGTTGGTGGATGTACTAAGTGATGCGCTGTCAAGAGTATATATCTCAGGGCATACTCGTAGCATTCAAATATTACTCTAGAATTGCTGTAGAACTTTAATCATCCATAAACAAATTAATCCAGCGCCTACGCTTCTGTGATGAGGGCTGTACTCAGTCCTACTGCTTCAATTGTTAACGACTGGCAATACAATGGATGTGTAATTTGTCATTCTTGAAGTGCTACAGTGTCTAGAACATCATTGAGGTGGATAATGCAACGGCTGCAGTGCTTTGCTATTGGATGTACTAAGTACCGTACTGTCAACAGTAAATGTTCCTTGCCATAAGCGTACTACACATTGATAATTCCAGAGCGCTTGTGGAAATTATATCATCAACGAACGAACCAGTCCAACGAGTACAGTAATGTGATGATGGTTGTAAGCTGTACTGTGTTATCAATTCTTTGTATCTCGAGGGATAATGCACCTGTCCTTTTCACCCTAGAATTGCTGTAGGAAATAAATCATCAGTGAACAGGTTATTCCAACAGCAAGGGCGCTCTGTTGGTGGATGTACTGAGTGATGCACAGAAAATTGTATATATCTCTAGACATACCCGTACTATGCAATAATTATTCTACAATTGCCGTAGATTTTAAGTCATTAGTGAACAAATTAATCCAACAACTACGAAACTGTTATGACGGCTGTACTCAGTACAGCTATGTTAATTGTTAATATCTGGCGATGTATTGGATGTGTAGCTCCTCACTCGAGAGTTGCTAAACAATTCGAACCACCAGTGAACAGATTAATCCAACAGATACAGTGCTCTGCTGGCTAATTCACTACGTCCTTACAGTCAATTGTAACTATCTCTAGCCGTAACAGTTCCACACTGTGATTATTCCAGAACTGCTTTGGTATATCTGTCACCATTGAATAAAGTAATCCAACTATAACAGCACTGTGCTCGCGGCTGAACACAGTACTGTGTTCTCAAATGTTAATGCCTCCATCGAAAATAGATACGTCCCTTTTCATTTTAGAATTGCAATAATATCTTAATCATCAAACAGAACAATCCTACTTCAAAAGTGCTCTGTTGGTGAAGGTACGAAGTGCAGTAATGTCAACTTTCAGTATCTCTAGCCATATTTGACCTATACATTGATTACTCCAGAACTGCTGCGAAATTTTAATCATCAGTGGACAAATTATTATATATTATATACGGCAACATCACTGTTATGTTGGCCGTACTGAGTGCTGTTTTGATGTTTTTAAATTCCTCCATCGACAATTACTCTATCCACTGATCACTCTAAAATTGTTGAACAATTTTCGTGGTCAGCGATCCGATTAATTCAATGACTACCTAATTGTGTTGTTGGATAGAATTAATACTGTATTATATTTCCTCAATGTTACATAGATGTGTAATCTATCCGTTGATCATTCTAGAACTGCTATAGAGTATAAGTCAGCACTGAAGATATTAGTCCAACTTCTACAGTGCTCTGTTGGAGGACGTAAGACGTACCATACCGTCAGTTGTTAATATCTCTAGCCACAACTGGCCTAAAGATTTATTGTCCTTGAATTCATATAGAAAATAAATCATCGGTGAACTGATTTATCCAACGACAAGGGTAATGTGTGAATTTTTGTAGTTTGTACTATATTGTTTATGATTACTTTCTTAAGCGTTAATTGATACTTCCCCTGTCATTATAGGATTGCTACAGAATTTAAATAACCAGTGAACAACTTTGCTGAATGGTTACAGTAGTCTGTTGGTGAAGGTAATGGGTACCGTACTAAAAATTGTAGAGATAACTTATCGATATATTGACTATTCTTGAATTACCGTGGAACACAAGTCACCAGTCAGCATACTAATTCAACTGCTATAGTACCGTGATGATGGCTGTCCTCAGTACTGTGTTGCCAACTGTTAACGTACAGAGCGATAATGGATCTGCTATCCTTCATTCTAGAATAAAAACATAATTTTAATCATCTGTGACCAGAATATACAAACGGCTTCTGTGCTCTGTTCATGGACATACTCAGTACTGTACTGACGTATGTACATGCCTCCAGCGACAATTGCTCATTCCCTTGATGATTCTCCAATTGCAGGAGGATTTAGGTATTCAACAAATAGATTAGTGCAATGGATTTAGTAATGTGTAGATGGCTGCACGAGGATCGGTATTGTCAAATTTCAATGTCACTACCGATATATAATCTATCCAGCGATAATTCTACCTGTGTTATACCGCTTAAATCGTCGGTGAGCAGATAATTCCAACGTCTACAGTGTTGTGATGGTTGATGCACCAAGCACCGTACTGCCGGTAATAAATATCTCTAGTCATACTGACCTATACATTGTTTATTCTGCAGCTGCTGCTGAATTGAAATCATGAGTAAACAAATTAATTAATCGACTACAGTGCTGCGATGATGGCTGCAGTCAGTTCTGTTTGGAAATATGTCAATGCCTACAGCGACAGTTATTCTCTCCATAGATCTTTCTACATTTGCTGGTGGACCTAGGTGATCAGCGAACAGATTAATTCAACGGCTGTAGCATTGTGTAAAATGCTACTCTGTTCTGCATTGTCCTCTGACAATATCACTAAAGGCACCTGATATATCCAATGAAGTTACTCCAACTGCTAGACGCTACAAATCAATAGTAAACAGATTAGCCCAATGGCTAAACTCACATGTAGGTGAATGTGCCAAGTATCGTTTTGACAATTCTATATATCCCTAGGCATAACGGACCCATACATTGATTATTCTAGAATTGCTGCGGAATTTAAATCATCAGTAAACAACTTAATCATCTGGCTACAGTACAGTAATGATGACTGTACCCCTCTCTGACTTGACATGTGTAAATGCCTTGAGCGACAGTTGCTCTTTCCACTGTTCGTTGTACGACAGCTGAACATCTGCGTTGAACAGCTAACAGATTTTTTCAGTGGATATAGTATTGCGTAGATGGCCATACACAGTACTTTGTTGCCATATGTCAATATCACTGCAGATCCTTGCCCAACCCGTTGATCGCACCAGAATTGCTATGGACTATAGATTATCAGTGAAAATACAAAGACGAGCGGCTGCAGTGCTCTGTTAGTAAACATGCTAAGTACCGTACTGTCAGTTGTAAATATCTGTAACCATATATAACCTATACATTGATAATTCTTGACTTGCTGTGCAATTTAAACCATCAGTGAACAAATTAATACAACTGCAACAGTTCAGCTACGATGGCTGTAATCAGTAATGTGTCGTCAATTGTTAATATCTCGTTAGATAATGGATCTGTCCTTTGTCTTCTACAATTGCTGTCGAGTTTAAGTCATGAGTGCACAGATTAATACAGCGGCAATAGAGCTCTACCCTTGAATGTACTGTGTACCGCCCTGACCCTTGTAAATACCTCTAGCCATGACTGATGTACACATTGATCATTGTAGAATTGCTGAGGAACTTATATGATTAGCTTGCATATTACTGCAGTGGCTATTGTATAGCGCAGATGGCTACATTCTGAACTGTCTTGTATATTGTCTATATCGCGAGGGATAAAGCCTACGTATTTTTCCATTCTGGAATTGCAATAGGACTTTAGTCATCAGTTTACAGTTTAATGCACCTTCAACTCTACACTGTTGATGGACTTAGTAAGTACGGTTCTGTCAATCATTAATATCTCTAGACGTAACTGTCCTATACATTTGTTATTTTGTAGTAGTTGTGGAATTTAATTCATTAGACAACGAAGAAGAATGCTACGTCTGCAGCAATGTGATGATGGCTGCACTCGGTCTCATCTGTCAATTGCTAATGTATCGAGGGATAATGGACCTATCCATCGATTATTCCAGAATTGCTACACAGATTAAGTCATCAGTGAACAGATTATTGCAACGGCAAAAGAGCACTGTTGTTAGATGTACTAAGTGCCGTAATGTCAATTGTTAATATATCTATCCATAATTGTTCTATACCTTGATTACTCTGGAATTGCCATACACCACGAATCATCGTTGAACATATTAATAAAACGTCTACACTGCACTTTCAGTTGCTATTATCAGTACCGTATCGACATACGTCAACGTCGCTAGCGGCTGTTGCTTTATCCATTGATCATTCCAAAATTGCTGAGGATCTGAGCTGTTCATCGAAAATATTAATCCGATGGCGATAGTATGGTTTAGATATCCTCCCTCAGTGCTGCATTGCCACTTGTCAGTATCACTACCTATATTTACTCCAACCATTGGTCGTACAAAGCTTGCTATTATGTCTAAGACATCAGTGAACAGATTTGTACAAAGGCTACCGTGCTCTATTTGTGGTGGTGCTAAATACCGAGCTGACAGTTGTAAATGTCCGCGGCAATAAGCGTACTCTCCAACGAGTATTCTAGAATTGCTCTGGTATATCAATTATCAGTGTACAGATTAACCCAAATGCTACAGTACTGTGATGATAGCTGTACATAGCACTCTACTGTCAGTTGTTAAAATCTCAAGCTGTAACTGAGCTGTCTTTTGTCATTCCAAAATTGCAATAGTATCTTGGCCATCATCGAACACATCAATCCATCTGTTACAGCATCTGATGGAGGATTTACTAAGATCCGTGTTGACAGTTGGAAACATCTCAAGTCATCACCGTCCTATACACTGATTACTCTAGAATTGCATTGGAGTATCCATCACCAGTGAACAACCTATTCCAACGGCTATAGAACTGTGATGAAGGCTGTACTCAGTAAAGTTTCGTAAAATGTTAATATCTCGTGAGATAACGGGTCATTCCTTCGTCATTCTAGAACTGAAATGAAGTCTATACCTTCAATGAACAGATTAATATAGTGGCTACAGTGATCTGTTGGTAGGTGTACTTACAACAATACTGAGAGTTGGAGAAATCTCTATCCACAGCCATCCTATGCATTGATTACTCTAGCCCTGCTTTAGAAATTGTATCATCCGTGGACACATTTCTCCAACGGCTACATGGCTTCATTGTTGGATGTATCAATTACCGTACTGGGTACTTTAAACATCTCAAGCCGTAACTGACGTATACATTGATTATTACAAGACTACTGCGGAATTTGTGTTATCGGTGGTCAAGTTAATACAAAGGCAACTGTACTGTAGTGATGACGATACTTAGTACTACGTTGTCATTCTTTAATATCACGAGCGGTACTGGATCTATCGCTTGTCATCCTAGAATTGCTATAGGATCTAAGTCATCATTAAGTTGGCCAATCCAACGGCTATGGTGAACCTTTAAATGGGTGTACTGAGTACCGTAGTGTCAATTGCAAGTATCTCTACCAATAACCGTGCCATACATAGCCTTCTCTAGGACTAGAGTGGACCTTACGTCATCAGTGGACAAATTAATCATACGGCTACTGTAATGTGACGATGGCTGTACATAGGACCGAGGTGTCATTTGTAAATATCTATAACGCACATGTCTTTTGACATTCTGGAATCGCTAAATGATCTACGTCGCCGTTGATGGATACACCATCTACCGCATTGGGAATTGTAAATATTTCTGGCCGTAACCGAAGTACAAATTGATTATTCCAGTGCTGATGTGGAATTTGAATCATCAGTGAACAGATCCATCCAACGACTGCAGCCCTATGCTGGTGGCTGCTCTCATTGCTGTTATGTCAACTTTTAATATTTCGAGCAATGACGGATCCGTCTTTTGTCATTCTAGAATTGCTATGGAATCTAAATCACCATTGATCAGGTTAATCCAACGGCTACAATGCCGTGCTGATGTATGTACCAACTACAGTACTGGGAATTGTAAGTATCTCTAGCCATAAGTGTACTATACATTGTTACTCTAGACTTGCCTTGGAATTTACATCACCTGTGAACAAATTTGTGCAACGGCTACAGAGCTTAATTTTTGTATGCATCAACTTCCGTACTAGGTACTTTAAATATCTCTAGCCACAACTGAAGCATATATTGATTATTGTATAAATAGTGTGAAAATTATGTCACCAATTGTCAAACTAATACAAAGGCTACAGTACTGAGATGATGAATTTACTTAGTACGCTGTTGTCGGTCATTAATATCTCGAGCGGTAATGGAACAATCTGTTATCGCTCCAGCATTGCCACGGGATCAAGGTCATAAATGAAAAGATCTATCCAAAGTCGACAGTGCTGTGTTGATTGATATACTGGGAAACATACTTTCAAATGTAAATACACGTAGCCATGACCGTATTATACATTGACTACACTAGACTCTATCTGGAATACAAATTATCACCGAAGAGATTAATCCAACGGCTACGGTGCTGTACTTGTGGCTGTACCAACTACCGTGCTGGGAAATGCTAATGTCTCCAGCCGAAACCGTACAATACATTTATGACTATGGACTTGCTCTGCAATATGCATCACCGGTGAGTAAATTAGTCCAACGGCTACAACACTGTGAAGACGCATGTGCGCAGTACTGAATCGTAAATTGTTAATATCTCCAGCAATAATGCGTCAGACCCTTGTCATTCAAAATTGCAATAACATCTAATTCGTCATTGAACATAACATACCAACGGCTAGAGTGCTCTGTTGATGGATGTAGTAACAACCGTAATGTCGTTTGGATATGTCTGTAACCATTACCGTCCTATACATTGAGCATCCTTGACTTGCATTTCGACATACAACATCAGTGGACCAATCTATCCAAGAGCGACAGTGCTCAGTTGGCGGATGCTTCAACTAAGGTACTGGGTACTTTAAATATCTCTACCTGTAACTGATGTATACATTGATTGTTACAGCGCTACTGTGGAATGTAAGTCTCCAGTGCTCATTTTGACCCAAATGCTACTATACTGTCATGATGACTGTACTCAGTACTGCAATGTCAAATTTTAATGTCTGGGGCGATAATGGGTGAGTCCGTTTTCTTTCTAGAGCTGCTGTTGGATATATATCATCATTGAACAGGTCAATCCAAAGGCTTCTGCGCTCAACAGGTGGACGCATTAACTATCACACTGGGTATTTTAAATGCCTCTAGCCACCACTGATGTACACATTCCTTATTCTAGAAGTTCTGTGAAATGTATATCATCTGTGAACAGATTACTTCAACGATTGCTGTAATGCTAGGTTTGCTGTACTCAATACTGTAATGTCAATTATAAATTTCTCGAGCATTGACGCATATGCCTTTTGCCATTCCAGAATGTCTGCAAAATAAAATTCACCTGTGAACATGCTTACACAAAGGCTAGAGAGCCCTGTTGAAGGATGTATCAGCTACCGAGCAGGGAATTATAAATACCACCGGCCATGAACATACTATACGATGATTTCTGTGGAATTGCTTTGGAATTTACATATACAGTGAAGAAATTAATCCAAGTGCTAGAGCACTGTGATAATGCCTGTACTCAGTACTGGTTCCTCAAATGTTGACGTCTCGAGCGATAATGGGTCAGTCCTTCGTCATCCTAGAATTGCAATGGAATAAAGGTCATCACTGTGCTGATCAATCCAACGGTTGTAGTGCTGTGTTGATGGATGTACTATGAACCGTACTGTCAATTGGAAATGTCTCTAGTCATAACTGAAGTATACATTGATAATTCTAATATTGTAGTCAAACTTTCATTATCAGTGGACAAGTAGGTCCAACGTAATAAGTAGTGTCATGATGGCTGTACACTGTACTATTGCGTAAATTGTTAATGTCTCTAGCGATAATGGGTTAGTCCTTTGTCATTCAATATTTCAATGGAATTAATATCATCACTGAACAGAACAAACCATCGGCTACAGTGCTCTGTTGTTGAATGTGCTAAGAAACGTACTGTTAATTGTAAATATCTCTAACCATAACCATACTACACATTGACTACCCTAGAATTGCTTTGGAAATTTAATCATCACTGAGCAAATTAATCCACCTGCTACATTGCTATATCGGTGCATGTGCCAACAACCTTATTGGGAATTGTAAGTGTCTCTAGCCACAACTGATTTACACATTTATTATTCTGAATCCACTGTGGAATATATATCATCAATGAGCAGGTTAATTCAACGGCTGCAAATGTCCGTTGATGTATGTAGTAGGTACCGTACTCTCAAATGTTGGCATTAGCAGCCACGACCGTACTGCAGATTAATTATTCCCAAATTGCCGTTGTACTTAAATTATAAGTGAGCAAATTGGTTCAACGGCTAAACAATTGTGATGATGGCCGTATCCGGTACTGTTATGACAATTGGTAATATCTCAAGCGATAACGGGCCAATCCCTTACCATTCTAGAATTGCAAATGCACTTAAATCATCACTGAAGAGATTGACACAACGATTAAGGTGCTCTATTGTTTGACTTTCTGCGTACCGTACTGTCAAAGGCAAATATCTCTAGCAATGGTAGTACTAAACACTGCTTTTACTAGAATCGCCGATAAGCATAAAACATCAGTTACCAAATTAGTCCACCGGCAAATGTTCTGTGATGATGGCTGTACTCATTACTGCTTCGTCAATTGTTAGTGTCTCAAGCCATAGTGTGCCAGTCCTTTCTCGTTCTAGAATTTCAATGAATTTATATCATCACTTAACAGATTAATAAAACCGCTGCAGAATCGTAATGGTGGATGTATCAACTACCGTACTGGGAGTTGTAAATAACTCTGGCCATAATTGTCGTATTCATCAATTTTTCTTGAACTACTGTGGAATTTAAGTGTTCAGTGAGCAAACTAATCTAACAGCTATGGTACTGTGGTTATGGCTGCACTTAGCACTGTGTGGTCATTTGTTAATGCCTCGAGCGGTACTGGACCTGTCTTTTGTTATTCTATAATTCATATACAGCTTAAATCCTCAGTTTAAAGATTAATCAAACAGCATCAGTGATCTCTTAGTGGATGTACTAAGCATCGTGCTGCCAATTGCCAATATCACAAGACATACCTGGTCTATACATTGATTAGCTTATAATTGCTGTGGAACTCAGGTCATCCGTGAGCAAATTAATACAACGTCTACTATACCATGATGAAGTTGTACTCAGTGCTGTTTTGTCATCTGTTAATTCCTCCAGGGACAATTGCTCTATCCATAGATAACACCACAATTGCCGAACAACTTAGACGTTCGGCGATCAGACTAATTTAATGGCTGTTGTATTGTGTAGATGGCTATACTCAGTTGTGTGTTTCCATACGTCCATGCCACTAAATGTATGTGATCTACCCGTTGATCATTCTAGAATTACTTTAGATTTTAAGTCGCCAGTGAACAGACTAATCAACCGTCTACAGTACTCTGACGCCTGTACTCAATACAATATTGCCATATGTCAATGTCTCCAGCGACAATTCCACTATCCATTGATCCTACTGCAATTGCTGAAAAATTTATAGGTTGAGCGATTATATTAAATAAATTCATATAGCATTGCGTAGTTGGCCACACTCAGCATCGCAACGTCTTTCATATTATCACTACAGATATATGATCGGCACACTAATCATTCTGGAATTGCTAAAGAGTTTAAATCATCAGTGATCAAACTAATACAACTGCTACATACTCTCTTGACGGATGTGCTAAGTATCGTGCTACAAATTGTAAGTGTATCCCGACATAACTTATCTATGCATTAAAATTTTTATAATGGTTGTGGAATTTAAACCATCAGTGAACCAAATTATACAACGGCTACAGAAATGCGACACTTGCTGTACTCAGTACTCTGTTGCTAGTTGCAAATATCTCGAGGAACAATGGATCTGCGTTCTATCATTTCAGGATCGCTATAGGGTTTAAATCATCAGTGATCTCATTATTTGGACCGGTATAGTGCTATGCTGATTGCTATACTAAGTACTGTATTGACATAAGTCAATGTCTCCAGCTACCAATGCTCTGTCTATTATTCACTCTACAATTGCAGAGGAACTGGGAAGTTCAGAGAACAGTTCTATTGAATGGTTGCAGTACGGGCTGACCGCCACATTCAGTACTGTATTGCCGCTTGACAATGTCAATACCGACTTATCATCTGCCCACTGATCATTCTCGAATTGCTATCTGGTTTAATTCGTCATTGCACAAGTTTCTGCGCGGCTTACAGTGCCCTCTTGGTGGATGTGCTAAGAACCGTGCCGTCAATTGTAATATATCAAGGCATAAATGATGTATACGTTGATTACTCTGGAATTGCATTGGAATGTACATCATCGACGAACAAATTATACCTACGGCTACTGTAATGTGATGACGCTGTACCGAGTGCAAATTAGGCACTTGTCAATTTCTACAGCAGCAATTGCTCTATACACTAATACTCCTACAATTGCTGAACAAGCTGCGTGACCTGTGAATAGACTAATGCAATGGCTATAGTATTGTGTCGATGGCTGCATAAAGAAGTGTATTTTCACGTGACAATGCCACTAAGTATACGTGACCCATGCGTTGAATGTTCTAGAATTGCTATAGAGATTAAGCCGTCAGTGAGCAGATTAATCCAACGGCTACTGTTCTCTATTGGTGATTATACTAAGTACCTTACTCTCAATAGTATATATCCGTAGGCATTACCGATATAGACATCTATTACACCAGTATATCTGTGGAATTTTAATCACAGAACAAATTAATCCAGCGGTTGCTCTACAGTGATAATGACTGTAATCAGTACTGCTTCACAATTGTTAATATCTCGTCCGATATTGGATCTGACATTTGTCATTCTTGAACTGCAATAGAATTTAAATCCCCAGTCAACAGGTTAATCCAGCGGCAACTGTGCTCTATTGATGGACGTGTTATTTACCGTATCTTCAACTGTACACATCTCTAAGCGTAACTGATCTATACATTGATTATTCCAGATCTGCGGTAAAATACAAATCATCAGTGAGCAAATTATTCCAACGGCTGCAGTATTTTGACGATAAAAGTGCTCAGTAATGTATTGTCAATTGTTAATATATGTAGCGGAGATTTATCCATTCATTGGTAATTGTTGAAATCCTATGAAGTGTACATTCTCAGTCGTTGTAGCAATAAAGTGGCTATGGGACTGTTTAGGTGGCTACACTCAGTAATTTAGTGCCATTTATCATTATCTCTGGCGACCCTTGTCTGATTCATTGACCATTCTAGGAATCGAAAGTAATATAGGTGATCAGAGTATAGGTTAATCCAATAGCTATAGGTCTGTGCTGAAGACTGTACTTCGTAGTGTACGTCAGTTGTTAATATCCACATCTATAATTGATTTAATGTTTGACGATTCTAGAATTGCTATAGAATTCGAATCAACAATCAGCATACATATGAAACGGACACTGTCCTTGGTTGAAGGCTGTACTCTGTACTGTATAATCATCTGTCTATTTATTCAGGTATAGTTGCTGTATCCATTGATCATTCTGCAACTGCTGAAGGAATGTGATGTTCAGAGGACTGATTATTACATTGTCTACAGTATTGAGCAGATGGCTACACTCAGCACCGTATTGTCATTTGTCAATGCCACAATCGATATTTGCCCATCCGCTGATTATTCTAGAACTGCTATAGAGGATATATCATCTGCGAACCGATTAATCCAACGGTTACAGTGCTCAGTTAATGTATATTGCACCATACTCTGAAATGTATATACCACTAGCCGTTTCCGTTCTGTCCATTGATTACTCTAGAATGGATGTGGAATCTAAATTATCAATGAACAAATTATTCCAACGCCTACGTTACCGTGATGATGGCTGTACTCAGTCCTGCTATGTCAATAGTTAACTTCGTGAGATACAATGGATCCATAATTAGTCATTGTAGAATTGCTATAAAACCTAAACCATCACTGAACAGAATAACCCACCGGCAACTGTGCTCTTTTCGTGGATGCACTGAGTAACGTACTGTCAGTTGTAAACGTGCCTAGCCATGACCTTACTATACATTTACAATTCTAGTATGGCTGTGGAAATTATATCATCAATGAACAAGTGACACCAACTGCTATACTACCGTGACGCGGGCTGCATTCAGTACAGTTTTGCCAGTTACTAGTATCTCGAGGGATAATGGATCCGTTTTTTTTCATTCCATAATTGCTGAAGAATATAAATCATCAGTGAGCAGATTAATCCAAAGGCTGCAGTGTTCTGCTGGTAGACGTACTATGCACCGTAATATCAGTAATAAATATCTCTAACCACAACCGTACTGTACATTAAATGTTCTATAATGGCTGTGGAACTTACATCATCGTTGAACAAACGATTCCAATGTCTATGATACCGCGATGACGGCTGTACTCGGTCCTGCTATGTCAATTGCTAATGCTTGGAGATATAATGGCCATGTAGTTAGTCATAGTAGAATTGCTAGAAAATATTGAACATCGCTGAACACAATAATCCATATCGGCTATAGTCTCTTCTGCTGGATGCACTGGTTACCATACTGCCAGTTGTAAAGGTTCCATGCCATAACCGCACCACTCATTGGTTTTCCTAGAATGGCTGTGGAACCTAAATCATCAGTGATAAATCATTGCAAATGCTACAATACTGTGATGTTGGCGGGACTTTGCACTGTGTTGCCAATTGCAGATATGTCGAGGGATAATTGGCCAGCATATTTCATTCTAGTATTTTTGTCGAACGTTAATCATCAACGAGCAGATTAATCCAACGGCAGCAGTGCTCCTTTGTTGGATGTACTAAGTACCGTACTACCAATTGTACACGTCATTAGCCTTAACCGAACCAGTCGTTGGTTATTCTAGAGTAGCTTAGGAACATACATCACCAGTGAGCAGAGAAATCCTACTGCTACGGTCCTGAGATGGAGACTGTACTCGGTATTGTGTTTTCAATCCTTTATATGTCGCGATAATGGACCTGTCAATTGTTATTCTGAAGTTGCTGTAGGCTTAAGGTCATCAATGAACAGACTAATACAACGGCTACATATCTCTGTTGGAGGATGTACTCAGTAGCGTACTGTCAATTGTAAGTATCTCTAGCAATAGTACATCAAGTTATTGATTACTCTCGAATTGCTGTGGAGCTAATGTCATCAGTGAACAAATTTATCCAACGGTTACAGCACGTTGATAATGAGTGTAATCAATAATATATTTCCTATTGTTAATATCTCTAGCAACGATTCATGCATCAATTGTTTATTCCTGAATTGCAATGGTGGTTAGGTGCTCATTTGATGGATTAATCCAGTTGCTACAAAACTGTATAAATGTCTGCACCCAGTCATGTGTTATCCTATGTCAATGTCTCTGGCGACCATTGTCGAATACATTGGTCGTTCTACAATTCCCGTAGACCTCAGATGATCAGCGAACAAATGAATCCAATTGATGTGGTACTGCTTAGACTGCTACACGCAGTGACGTGCTTTCAGCTGTCAATATCCCTAGCTATAATTGATCTATCCAGTGATCATTCTAGAATAGTAACGTAACTTAGAGCATCCTAGCACTGGTTAATAAAATGGCTATATTTATGCGCTGATAACTCTACTCGGTACTCTGTTGTCAGTCTTGAATGTCCCGAGCGAAAACGTATGTGTATTTTGGCAACCTATTTTGGAGATACTATATAATTTAAAATATCAGCGAACGCGCTATTCAAAGGCTACAGCACTGTGATAGTTTGTGCAGTCTGTACTGTATTGCCAATGGTTACCATCTTGAGCGACAATTGATGTTCCCTTTGTCATTCCTGATTTGCTACAGAATTTAAACCATCAGTGAATAGATTCACGCAACGGCTATATTACTATTTTGTTAACTGCATTTAGCGCAGTATTTTCAGATGTCAAAACCTCCAGCGATAATTATCTATCCATTGTTCATTTTGGAATTGGTGGAGAACTTAGGTGATCAGCGAACATATTAATCAAATATATGTAGGACTGCTAAGATTGCTATACACAGTGCTGCATTTATAGCTATCAATATCCTTAATGATAATTGATCTATCCAGTGACGATCATCGGACAGAAATATGCCTTAGATGATCTTAGGACGGGTTGTCGCAATGGCTGTATCACTGCGCTTATGGCTATGCTCAGTACTGATTTGCCAGTCCTAAATACCAAGCGATAATCGGTCTGTCTGTGCTCATCCTGGAATCGCTATATAATTTAAATCAGCATGTAACCGATTAATCCAACGGCTACACTGATGTGATACTGCGTGTACTAAGAACCGTACTGTCAATTGTAATCTTTGCTAGCCGTAGCTGTACCATGCATTCATTATCCTAGAACTGCTGTGGAATTTGTATCTCCAGTGAACACATTAATAAAACGGCCACAGTGTATTGTTGATGGCGGCTCGCAGTACTATGTTGTCAATTGTTAACATCTAGAGATAAAATAGATCTGCTTTTTGTCGTTCAAGTATAGCTACATTATTTTAATCATCAGTGACCAGAATAAACAGACGGCTTCTGTGCCCTGTTGAGGGACACACTCAGCACTGTATTGACATATCTCTACGTCTCCGGCGACAATTGCTCCTTCTGTTGATGATTCTACAATTTCTGAAAAAAACAGTTGTTCAGCGAACAGATTAATAAAATGGCTGTAGTATTGTGTAGGCGGCTACAGGAGGTACGATGTTTTCATCCGTCAGTAGCTCTGCCCACTACTCATCTATCTATTGGTCATTCTAGAAGTGCTATCGAGCTTAAATCATCAGTGAACAAATTAATACTACGAATAAATAAATGTGATGACTGCTGTACAAGATACCGTTTTGCCCATTATTAACGTCACAGGCGGTAATCGATTTCTCTTTTGTCATCCGAGCACTGCTGTGAAATGTAAATCATCAGAGAATCTACAAATCCAGCGGATACTGTGCTGTGCTGGTAGGTGTACAGCGTACCGTTGTGTCAATAGCAAATATCTCCAGCCATACCTATACCTTACCGTGATTGTTGTTGAATTGCTGTGGAACTTAGATAATCAGTGAACAGATTAATACAACGGTTAGAATGTGGTTATTATGTCTGCACTCAGCAGCGTGCAGTCAGTTCCTAATTTCTCGCGCCATAATACAACAGTATTTTGCCACTCTAGAATTTCCATAGAATTTAAATCATGAGTGACCATCTTGACGAAGCTGAGAAAGTGCTCTTTTGACGGCTTTACTCCGTACTGTATAGGCAAATTTCAATGTCTCCAGCGTCAATTGCTCTAGCCAATGATGAATCTATAATTGCTAAGAACATAGATGATGAACGAACAGACTAATTCAATTAACATGGTATTGTATAGACGGCTGCACTCAGTACAGTGTTGCCATTTGTCAATATCACAACCGTTATATGATGAATCCATTAATCATTCTATAATTGCTATAGAAATTAAATCATCTGTGAACGTATTAATCAAACAGATACGGGGCTCTGTTGGAGGGTGTACTACATACCGTAATGCCAGTTGCATATATCTGTTGACACACTTGCCCTTCACATTGATTATTGCTGATTTGGAATAGAATTTGGAACGTCAGTGTCCTGATTAATCAATCGGCTACAGTGCACCGTTGATGACTATACTCCGTGCTGTATTGACATATGTCAATATCTCCAACGACAAATGCTCCTTCGTTTTATGATTCTACAATTACTGAAGAATTTTCATGTTCAGCGAGTAGATTATTTCAGTGGCTATAGTATTGGGCAGATGGCAACACTCTCCACTGTCTTGCCATTGGACAAAACAAATACCTGTATGTAATATATAGATAGACCGTTATAGGCCTACTATCGAATATAAATAAACAGTGAGTATGTTAGTGCATCGCATTCACTACTGTTTCGTCATTTGCTAATATATCGACCAATAATGGATATACCATTTGTCATTCTTGTATTGCTACTGAATTTAAGTCATCAGTGATCAGAATAATACAACGGCTACAGTGCTCCTGTGGTGGATGCACTAAGTACCGTACTGTCAAATGTGAATATCTGTAGCCATAAACGTACTATACATTGATTATTCTAGAATAGCTCTTAAAGTTAAACTATCATAGTACAAATTAGCCCAACGATTAAGGTACCGTGGTCATGGCCGTGCTCAGTACTGTTTCGCCAATTGTTCTTACTTCGAGTACTAATGGATGAGACTTATGTCATTCTAGAATTACAATAGAATTTAACTCACCACTGAACATCTTAATCCAACGGCTACAGTGTTCTATATGATGATGTACCAGCTACCGTACTGGGAGTTGTAGATGTATCTATCCATAACTGATGTACACAATGATTATTCTAGAAATACTTTGGTATATAAATCATCACTGATCAGACTAATCCACCGGCTACAGTGCTCTATTGGTGTGTACTAGGAGCTGTGCTCACAATTATAAATATTTCCAGCCGTAGCCGAGCTATAGGTTCATTACTCTAGAATAGTCCTGTAATTTACATCGTCAGTGATCATTTTATACCAGCGGCTACATTTCTGCGATGATGGTTCTACTCAGTAATGTTTCGTCAATAGTTAATGTGTCGAGCGATAATGTGTCAGCCCTTTGCCATTCTAGAATTGCTACAGTATAGAACATAATCAATGAACAGGTTAATAGTGCGGCTCCATTGCTTCGTTCATGGATGTATTAAGTACCGGACTGTGAATTGTAGATATCTGAGGTCATAACCGTATTATGTATTAACTACTCCAGAATCGCTGTTAAACGTAACCTATCAGTGAATCAGTTATTCCAAATGCTGAGGTACTGTGAAAATGGCTGTATTCAGTAAGGTTTCGTCAGTTGTTAATATCTCGAACGTTGACGTGTCAGCACTTTGTCTCGACAGAACTGCAAAGGAACATAAATCACCATTGATGAAATTAATCCACCGGCTACAGTGCTCTATTGATGGATGTACCGAGAACCGTACTCTCAATTCCGAATGTATCTTGACATAACCGTACTATACATTGACTATTGCAGAATTGCAATTACATTTAAATCTCCAGTATGATAGTTAGTCAATCGGCTAAATTATTGTGGTGATGAATGTACTCATTACTGATTCGTAGATTGTCATGCCTCGAGCGACAATTGGTCAGCCGTTTGTCATCCTAGAGATGCAATAGAATAAATATCATCACTGCGCAGCTTAATCTAACGGCTACATTGCTGTGCTGGTGGATTCACCAACTGCTGTAATGGGAATGGTAAATATCTTTAGCCATAACTGATGTATACATCGGTTATTCAGGAACACCTGTGCAGCTTAAGTCATCGCTGAAGAGATTAGTCCAGCAACTGTATTGCTCAATAGGTGTATACACCAAATACAGAACAGGGAATTGTAAATATCTCTACCCATAACCGATGTACACATTGATTATTCTATTACCGCCGCGGAATTTATGTCATAAGAGAATTGATTAATACGGCGCCTGCAGTACTGTGATGATGGCTGTACTCAGTACTGTTTTGTCAAATGTTAGTGTCTCGAGCTATAACAGATCCGTCCTTTGTCATTCGAGAATTTGCATGAAATCTACATCATCATTGAACTGGTTAATTCAACGGTTACCGCGCACCGTTGATGGACGTATTAAGTACCGTACTCTCAAGTGAAAATAGCTGTAGCCATAACCAGCTATGCATTGATTACTCTATAATTGCGGTTAAACTTACATTAAATGTGAAGAAATTTGTCCAACTGTAAAAGAACTCTGACCATAGCTGTACTCAGTACTTCTCCGTCAATCGCTGACATCTCGAGAGATAATGGGGACGCTCTTTGTCATTCTCGAATTGCCATAGAGTATAAATCATCCTTGAACAGATCAATCCAACGGCTGCAGTGCTCTGTTGACGGATGTACTAAGAAATGTACTTACAAATATAAATATCTCTAGACATAACCGTACTATACATTGGCTATTCTAGACTTGTACTGCAATTTACATCATTAGTGAAAAAGTTATTCCAGCGGCTTAAGTTCAGTGATGATGGCTGTACTCAGAACTGTTTCGTCAATCGTTTATGTCTGGAGCGATAGTGCGTCAGACGTTTCCCATTCTAGAATAGCAAAAGAATTAATATCCTCAGAGAAAATATTAGTCTAACGGCTGCAGTACTGTGACGTTGGCAGCAGTCAGCGTTGTTATGGGAAATGTTAATATCTCGAGCTATAACGGACCTGTCTTTTGTCATCCTAGAGTTGCAATATAATCTACATCATCATTGAACAGGTTTTCTCTATTGCTACTGTGATCTGTTGATTGATGCACTATGTGCCGTACTGTGTAACGTAAATATCTGTAGGCATGACCGTACGATACACTGATTATTCCAGAACTGCTGTTGAAATTGAATTATTTGTGAAGAAATTAGACCAACGGTTAAATTACTGTGACCATGGCTGCACTTGGTACCCTTTCGTCAATTGTTAATATTTCGAGAGCTAATGGGTCAGTCCTTTGTCAATCTAGAAATGCTGTAGAATTTAAATCATCAATGAACAGCTTAACCCGGCGGCTACAGTGTACTATTGGCAGATGCACCAACTTCCCTACTGGTAACTGTAAATGTCTCTAACCGTAACTGATGCATACGTTGATTGTACTAGAACTAATGTGGAATATAAATCACCATTGAACATATTAATACAAAGGCTGTAGTAATGTGGTGATGGCTGCACTCAGAACTGTTATGGCAATTGTTAATGGTTCGAGCGATATTGTAC
The DNA here is from genome assembly GCF_001483705.2 of Eufriesea mexicana. Taxonomy (NCBI): domain Eukaryota; kingdom Metazoa; phylum Arthropoda; class Insecta; order Hymenoptera; family Apidae; genus Eufriesea; species Eufriesea mexicana. The sequence goes on from NW_016925399.1 coordinate 291,083, forward strand.
CTGCCTTTTGTCATTCTAGTATTCCTATAGATTCTAAGTTATGATTGATAACACCACCACAACGCCTACAATGCTCAGTTGATAGATGTGCCATGAACGGCACTGACAATTGTAATTATCTATAGCCACAACCGTGCTATACATTGATTACTCTAGAATTGCTGTTAAACTAAAGTTATCAGTGAACAAATTAGTACAACGTCTGAAGTGGGTAATGGCGGCTGTACTTAGTAATATTTTATCAATTGTTAGTGCCTCGAGCGATAATGGGGCAGTCCTTTCTTGCCCCAGGAATGCACTAGGATCTAAATCATCACTGAAATGTCTAAACCAACTGCTACTGTGCTCTATTTGTGTATGTACCAGCTACCCAAATGGGAATGTAAATATCTGTAGCTGGAACTGATGTAAACATAGATCGTTCTAGAACTATTGTGGAATTAAGCCGTCAGTGAACAAATTATTGCAACTGGAGCCTATTATTATCTATTATTATCTCGAGCTATGACGGACTATCCTTCTGTCATTCTAGAATTTGTATAGAAAATAAATCATCTTCGTGCAGGTTTATCCAACAGCTACAGTTTTCTCTTGATGGATCCACTAAGTATCGTCCTGTCAATTGTAAATATCTGTAGCCATAACCGCGTTATATATTTATTATTCTAGAATGGCCTCTAAACATAAATTATCAGAGAACAAATTTGTCCAACGGCTAAAGTACTGAGTTGTTGGATGTACTCAATGCTGCTTCGTCAACTGTTGATGACTCGAGCGATAATGGGTAAGCCCTTTGTTATTCTAGAGCTGCCACAGGTTGTAAGTAATCACTGATGAGATTAATTCAACGGCTACTATGTTCTATAGGTGGATGTATCTGCTACCATGCTGGGAATTTTAAAAATCTCTAGGTACAACAGATGTATACAATGATAATTCCAGAAATACTGTGGAACTTGCATCTTCAGTGAATAGGTTATACCAACTGCTGTCATACAGTGCTGATGGCTGTTCTTCGTACTGTTATGTCAGTTTCCAATATCTCGAGATTTAACGGACCTTTCTCTGGTCATTCTATTGTCGCCATAGAATCTACATCGTCATCGAACATATTAATCCAACGCCTCGAGTATCCTGTAGATGGATGTACTAGGAACCGTACTATCAGTTGCAAATGTCTACAGCCATAGCCGTACTACACATTGACTACCCTAGACTAGCTTTGGAATTTACATAACAAGTGAACCGGTTAATCCAACGGCTACAGTACTGTGATGATTGCTGTATTCGATATTTTTGTGTCGCTTGTTCATGTCTAGTGCGATAATGTGTCAGTCCCTAGTCGCTGTAGGATTGCTATGGAATATAAATGACCATTGACCAGATGAATCCTTCGTTTAAGGTGTTCTATTGGTGATTCTACCAAATACCGTAATGTAAACTGTAAATGTATTTAGGCGCAACAGGCATATACATTGATAATTCAAGAAATAATGTGGAATTTAAATCATAATGGGATAGATTAATCCAACGGCTACAGAAATTTAATGGTTGCTATTCTCTGTACTGTCTTGTCAGTTGTTAATACCTCGAGCAATAACGATTCTGACTTTAGTCTTTCTAGAATATCTATAGAATATACATTGTCATTGAACAGGTTGACACAACGGCTATAGTGCTCTGTTGATGCATGTACTACGTATCGTACTGTCAATTATAAATATCTTTAGCCATGACGTAACTATATGTTGACTATTCTAGAGTTGCTGTGGAATTCAAGTCATCACTGAACTGAACAAGCCACTGGCTACAGTGATATATTGTTGGATGTACGAACCAACTTACTGGGAATTGTAAATATCTCTAGCCATATATGATGTATACATTGATTATTCTATAACTGCTGTGGATTTTGAATAATCGCTCAACGGATTAATACAACGGCTACAGTATTGTCATGATGATTGTTCTTGGTACTGAGTAGTCAGTTATTAATATCTCGAGCGGCAATCGATCCGTCTTTTGTTATTCGAAAATTGCTATATAATCTAAATCATGATTGGACATATCACCCCAACTGCTACAGTCCCTGCTGATGTATATACTAAGAACCGTACTACCAATTGCAAATGTCTCTAGCCATTAATGTTGTACGCATTGGTTATTCCACAACTACTGTGGATTCAATTCCTCATTGAACAGAATAATCCAACGACTGCAGCACTGTGCTGATTGCTTTACTCAGTACTGTTATCATATTTGATGTTATCTCGAACTCTATCTTATCTGTCGTCTGTCAGTCTAGAATGGCCACAGAATCAATGTCACTATTGAAAATGTTAATTCAACGGCTGCAGTGCCGTGTTGATTGTTGTGCTACTTACCGCCGAATCATTTGCAAATATCTCCAGCAATAACCGTACTATGCATTGATATCTCTGGACATGCTCTGGAATTTACATCACCAGTGGACAAATTAATACAACGGCTACGGTTCTGTGATGATGGCTGTACAATGTTCAGTGATGCCAATTGGTAATACCTCAATTGAAAGTGGATCTGAATTTTTTCAATATAGAGTTGTTGTAGAACATAAGTGTGAATAAAGTAACCCAACGGTGACCGAACAGATATGATGGCTGTTCTGAGAACTTTGTTGTCAGTTGTTAATGTCTCGGGGGTTAATTTATCCCTGTTCAGTCATTCTAGAATTGCTATAGAACTCGAATCATTGCTGAACGGGTTAATCAAAAGGCAACTGTACCCTGTTGGTGCATGTACCATCCTCCGTGCAGACAACTGTGAATATCTCTGAACATAACTGATGCGTACAATGGCTATGCTAGAATTACTGTGGAACTTACATCATCAGCGAAGAAGTTAATCCAACGGCTACAGTACTGCGTTGTGTTGACTGTACGCAGTACCGTGTTGTGAATTGTTACCGTCTCGAGCGTTAAAGGATCTGTCTTTTGTCATTACATTTTGTCATTGCATTTGCTACAGAATTTATGTCATCAGTGAACAGATTCATCAAACGGCTACAGTGCTCTGTTGATGACCATACACTGAACTGAATTGACATATGTCAATGACTCCAACAAAGGTTGCTATGTACATTCATAGTTCTACAATTGCTGGGGAACTTGGATGACCAGCGAATATATTAGTTCACTCTCTGTAGTATTGTGTTGATTACTACACTCAGTACTGTATTGTCATTTGTCACTATCATCACCGACGTATGACCTGTGGGTTGATCATTCCAGAATTGCTATAGAGTCTCAATCATCAGAGAAGTGATATATCCAACGGTAGCAGTACTCTGTCGGTGGAATTAATATGTTCCGTACTGACAGTTCTTAATATCTGTAGCCATAACTGGTGTATAGAATGATTATGCTAGAATTGCTGTGGAATCTGTATCATATGTGAAGAAATTAATCCAACTGCTACTGTACTGTGATGGTGGTTGCTCTTAGTACTGCATTGTCGATTCTTAATGTCCGGAGCGATAGTGTATATGCCTTTAGTCACTTTAGAATGTATATAGGATTAAAATCATCAATGTGGAACCTTATCCTCCAGATACAGTGTTCTGGTGGTGAATGTACTACGAACCGTACTACCAACACTAGAGAACTATAGCTATAAACGATATAAACTTTGTTTATGCTACAATTTCTGCGGAACTTAAATCATCAGCGAACAAATTATTCCAACGGCTACACTACCGTCATGGTGTCTATACTTAGTGGTGTATTGTCAATCGTTAACATCTCGTGCGACAATAAATCTCTCCCTTTTCATCCCAGAATTGTTATAGGATTTAAATCATCATTCCAGAAGCCTTTTCAACGGCTACAATGATCTATTGTTGGCTGTACTACGCACCATACTGAAAATTGTAAGTGTCCCTAGCCACATCTGGTTTATACGTTGATTATTCTTTAAGAGCTGTGGAATTTTAGTCATCAGTGCACAAATTAATCCAACCGCTACTGCACCTCGATGTTGGCGGTACTCAGCACCGTTTTAACAAATGCTAACATATCTAGCGCTTGTGGATCTCTCATTTTTCATCCTAGAATTGCTATACAATATAAATCGTCAACGAACAGATTATTCAAACGGCTACGAAGATAAAATGCTGTGCGTAGCAACCAATACTCTACCATTGCCATTTGAGTGAACAATTCAATGAGCATCAAAATTCTACAACAGATTTTTGAGCAATCAATAGCTAGATAAATCATCACTAGAGTGGTTAACAATTAACAATAAATTACTCAATACAGCCCTCTACACGTTCATGTAGCCATTGGATAAATCCATTCACTGCTCATATAACTTCCACAGCTACCTTTGAATGACCAGTTTATATTTCAAATATCGCTGGAGATATTATCAAGCGACAATACCGTACCGAGTATATCCGTCCACGTACTGCAAGTGTCAACTGATAAATCTGTTTACAGAACACATAAATTTGACAGCAATTTTATAATGATAAACGGATGGACCAATTATCGCAAGAGATATTAACTATAGACAATAGAGTTCTGTCTACATCCATCAATACGGAACCATTGCCATTCAATTATCCTATTGACTGATCATCTGAATACTATGACAATTCTAGAAGAAACATCGGATTGATCAATTATCGCTAGAAAAATTTACAGTGGGCAATACGGTACTGAGTATAGCATTCTCCAGAGCACCGTAGCAATTGGATTAATATATTCGCTAATCATTTAAATCCCATAGCAGTTCAAGAATGGTCGCTACTAAAGCCGGCCACAAAACACTAAAGCCCTTGTGCTAATCTATGCAGTTATGATCCTTATTCCGCAGCAAATCTAGAATTATCAATGTGCATTTCAATCATCCCTACACATATTGTCAATTGACAATACACTACTAGGTATAACCCTCAGCAGGGCACTATAGACATTGGAATAATTTATTCACTGGTCACATAAATTATATAGCATTTCTCGAATGACCAATGGATAGATCAATTGTCGTTGGTGATATAGAATTGACACTACAGTACAGAGTATGATCGTCTAAAAAGTACTGTAACAATTGTTTTAATGCATACACTGATCATCTATATTCTATGTCAGTGATAGATGGACAATTGGATAGGTAAATTATCGCTAGAGATATTAGCATTAAACAATCCATTACTGAAGATAAGCATCTACACAATACTGTAGCCATTGCAAAATGTACACACTGATAATTATAATTCTATAGCAATTCCAGGATGATTAATGCATGGATCATCTATTGCTAGAGACGATAATACTCATCAAAACTGTACCTACTATAGCCACCTACGCCGTACGATATTCATTGCATTAATATATTCACTGACCATTTACCTTTCATAGCAATTCAAGGATAACCAATGGCTACAACAAATGTCGCTACAGATATTCAAAGTTGAGAATACAGTATTGAGTGCTGCTACGTTAGCGGAATTATAGCCGCCTACGCGTTAATAACGCCATCGAATAAATCAATTCAGTTGTTAACTAAATTCCCCAGGAATGAAAGAATAATGTGTGGATGGATCAATTAACTCTAGAGACATTAACAGTTGAAAAAACACTAGAGGGTATAGCCATCTAAACACTACTACATCCATAGCATTAGTCGTTTCACTGATTTGTCAATTTCGTAGTAATTCTTCGTTGTTCAATAGATTAATGGATTGTCGTTTGATATATCAGCAACTGAAATTACTATACTCAGTATAGCCACGGACACTGTGCTATCGGCAATCGATTAGTCAATTCACTGCTGATCAAAATTTTATAGCAATTATGTAATGATAAATGGATGCTCCAAAAATCCTGAGTGATGTCAACAATCAACAATACCTAGCTGGGTATGCACACCAGCGCAGTAATGCAGCCATTGTATTAATCCACCCACTGGTCGTTTGACTACCATAGCATTTCTAGAATGATAAATCGCTAGATCAATTGCCGCTTGAGATATTGTTAGTTGACGATACAGTCCTGTGCATTCCGGATTCATTGAGACATAGCCATCTACGTAGTACTAACGCCAATGCATTAATGTAACGCTGATCATGTTAATTCCATGGAAGTACTATATTGATCAATAGAGAGATGAATTTTCGCTTGAAATACTAACAACTGGTAATACGGCACCTAGTATAGCTATCTAGGCAGTACTATAGCCACTGTATTAATCCATTTTCTGATCACATATATTGCAAAGCAATCCTAGAATGATCATTGGATTAACCATTTATCTCCGGGGATGTTGTCAGTTAACAATTCAGTACATGGTAGTGCCACCGACAATAAACTATATCCAACGCAATAGTTGTTTCACTGATCATTTAATTCGACAACAACTGAAGAATCATCAATGTATGGGACAACTAGCGCTAGGGACAGTAACAAATAGTAGAACCGAACTTAGTATAGCCATTCACGCAGTACTATGTCCATTGTATTAATGAATTCGTTGACAATTATCCTATAGCATTTCCAGCATATTCAATAGATGGATCAACTCTCGTTACAGATATTGGAAATAACAATTAAGCACAGAGTATTTTCATCAGCCCAGTACCGTTGAGATTGGATTAATCAATTCGGTTATCATTTAAGTCACACAGTATTTCAACAACCATCAATGAATGGATCAATCATCTCTAGAGCTATTAGCAATTAACGATACAGATAATAGCCACCGACACAGTTTCATATTCATTGCATTAATCTATTCACCGATACTGTCAGTTCTAAAGCAAATATTCATTGACCAATGGATGCATTAATTTTCGATTGAAACATTAGCAATAGATAATGCATTAATTTGTATGGCCATATACGCGTTACTATAGACATTAGATAAATTTTTCCATTTTTCACGTAAATTGCACAGCAATTTAACAATTATCAATGGATGGATCAGTTATGTTTTGAGACATTAACATTGAACAGTACACTAGAGACTATAGCCATGTAAACTGTACCATATTCGTTGCACTAATCTTTTCACTGACCATGAATGATCCGTGGGTATCCTACAATCGTCAACGGGTAGATATTATCGCTGGAGGCAGCAGCAGTTCACAATAGAGTACTGTCTACAACAACCGAGGTTGCACGGTTGGAATAGGGTTGTTCCATTCACTGACCATTAAATTCCATAGCAGTTATAGAATGACCGGCGGAGAGGTTAATTATCTCTGGAGATATAGGCATCTAACACAGCAGTAATGAGTATAGTCACCCATGCAGTACTATAACAATTGCATTAATCTGTTCACTTTTCGTGTTAGTTCCGTAGGCATTACTAGATTAACTAAAGTGTGGTTCACTTATTTCACGAGAAAATAACAGTCAAGAATATCGTACTGAGTATAGCCCTCTACGAAGAGTTATAGCAATTGCATGAATCCGTTCGCGGACCACTTTAATGCCATATCAATACTATGATGGTAAATGGGTGGAGCAGTTATGTCTAGAGAAGCTAACAATCGACAATGCACAACAGACCCCAGCCATCCACACATTACTATATCTATTGCATTAATTTTTCCACTGATCATGTAATTTCTATAGGAATTCTAGGTAGAACAAAGGACAGATGAATTGTCGCTTGATATATTAACAGTTAGCTACAAAGTACTCAGTACAGCCATCAACACATTGCTATAGCCATTGGGTCTACATAAATAGTGATCATACTATTCCCATATACCAATTTCAAAATGATCAATGGATTGGTATATCATCTCTTCAGGTGCTAACAGTTGAAAAAACAGTAGTCAGTATAGCCAACAGCACAGTCCTATAGCCAATGGCAAAAAGTGGTGTAATGTATTCCCTGATAATGTAAATTGCATAGCTATTAAAGAATGATCTAAAGATGGATCAATTGCAGCTAGAGATATATACGCTTGATCCTACATTGCTGATTATAGTTGCAATGACAGTATCGCAGCCTTTGAATAAATGTTTTCAATGATCATACTAATTCTATGTCAATTCTATAGTAATGAGCGGACAGATATATTATCTCTAGCAATTTTACCAATTTCAAATACAGTGCTGAGTATAGCCACGAATATTGTACTATATCCAATCGAATAAGATATCGAATGAATATAAAAATTCTGTGGCGATTCCAGAGTGATGAACGGGTGGATCAATTATGGCCAGGGATATTAACGATTGACATTACAGTGCTGAGTATAGCCATCTGCCCCGTATTATAGAAAATGGATTGATCCATTCATTAATCATGCAAACTCTACAGCAATACTAGAATGGTCAATGGATAGATCGATCCACTCTAGAGATACTAGCGATTGACTATTCCGTGCCGAGTAATGCCACCTCTAGGATACTAGAACCGTTGAGTCAATCTATATACGAATCATACCTTTCCTGCAGTAATTCTAGAATGATCAATGGGTGGATTCATTATCGCTAGAGAGATTAATAATTGAAGATGTACTACTGCGTACAGCCATCCACTCAGCACCAAAGCATTGGTATAAAGCATCCTACGCAAATTCTATAGCAATCCCAGTATGAACAATGGATAGGTCAATTATCGCTATAGATATTAACAACTGGAAATGCAGAACTGTGTATATACCTCTAAACTGATCAATAGCACTTGTATTTATCCATAAACTGAGCATACACTTTCTGTTACAATTCTAGAATGATAAATAGGAATATTAATCGTCGCCATAGATATTAAGAAATGACAATACAGTGATCAGTATAGCCATCTACAGAGACCCATGTACCTCTTCACAGTAAAATATCCTCTGCGTCAAACTATTCACTGGTCATGTAATTCCTATAGGAATTCCAAAATGAGCAAATGATGGATAAGTTACTGCAGGAAACATTAAACCTATCTATAATGTAATGAGAATAGGAATATATGCAATTCGATAAAAATTGGTTTAATCCAAATGCGCACCACTTATATTCTTTAGCAATTCGGTAGTGACCAATGGATATATCGATTATTGCCGCAGATACGAACAATTGACAATAATTTACTGAGTATAGCAAACAACGCAGTACAACAGCGATTGGTGCAATACTTATGCTTATCGTCTTATATCCAAAGCAATTCAATAATTACCAATGGATGGACAAATTGTCGCTGGGGACATAGATAAATGGCTGCACAGTACTGAGAGCGGCCATCTACACAGTAATACATCCAGCGCAATAACCTATTCGCTGAAACTTTAGGCTGCATAGTAATTCTCTGTTGATCAATCCATACAAGAATAATCGCTTCATATGTATACAATTAAGAACGTAATACTGAGTATTGTCGTCGACGCCGTGCTGTATTCATTGGATAATTCTATTCACAGATCATCCCATTTCTAGAGAGATTCTTGAACTGTCAATTGATATATCAATTACCGCCAGAGGTATATGCAATCGGCAACAGGGTACTGAGTATGGCCACCAAGGCAGAAACGTAGTCATTGGAATAACCTCTTCAGTGATGATTTCTATTGTATTGCAGTTCCAGAATGACAAAAGACACATCAATTATCGCTCAAGATATTAACAATTTACAATACATTAGTAAGGACAGCCATCTATACTCTTCCATAGCCACTGTGCCAATCGATACACTGGTTAGCTGCACTACAAAACAATAAAGAATAATTAGTAAATGTATCAAAGATGGCTGGAGATAGTAATACCTGACCATGCAGTACTGCGTACAGTCATCAACATAGTACTGCATGCGTTGGATCAACCTATCCACTGATGGTTTATATTTTATAGCAATTCCAGTATTATTAAATGATAGAACAGTGATCGCTTCAGATATCGGCAGCAGATAATGCAATACGTGGTGTAGTTGTCTACACAGTTCTATATCCATGTCGCTGGATTTATCCCTCCACTGATGATTTGAATGCCAAAGCAAATGTAGAATAACCAACGTATAGATAAGTTATTGCACGTGAAATTTACTGTTGACATTACGGTACCCAGTACAACCATTAACAGAGTACTGTCTGCGTTGGAGTAATCTCTTCAGTGATAATTTCGCTTCTATAGCAATTATAGATTCACAAGGTACAGTTCCATTATCCCTCGAGACACTAACAATTGGCAACACAATACTGAGTATTGTGTATTGAATACTGAGCCATCATCAATGTACTGCCGCCAATGGATTACTTTGCTTACTGATGATTTGAATTCCACAGCCATTCTAGGATAATCAATGAACACATTAGTTAACGCAAGAGATATATACCGTTGTCAGTACGGTGCTTAGAACAACCACAAACAATGCGCCGTAGTTCTTGGACTAATTTGTTCTCTGATGACACAAGTTCTATTGCAATTCTACAGTAATGAAGGTATAAAAAGCTCAAAGCTGGAGATACTAACAATTGACAATACAGTATTGAGAATAGCCTCCTACACAATCGCATGGCCATTGAATTAATAAGATCGCTGGTGACAAATTCCTTACCAAATGCAGAATGTTCAATTAATACTGTAATTGTCGCTATTGAGATTGACAAATATGACGATGCAGTACTAGGTGTAGCCATAAAAGGTTACTGTAGCCGCCGGATTGGCCAGTTCACAGGATGATATAGATTAAACGGTATTTCCAGAATAACCAGTGGATACAGCATCTATGGCTAGAGCGGTTTACAATTGACTATTCTATACTTAGTACATTCACCAACAGAGCACTGTAGCCGTTGCGTTGGTTTGCTCGCAGATAATGTAATTTCCACAGCAATTCTGGAGTATTGAATGTATTGTGCAGTTACGTCTAGAGACGTTTGCAATTGGCAGTAAGGTTCTTGGTACGTCTACCAGCAGATATTTGTGGCCGTTGGATTAATTTGCTCACTGATGATTTAAATTCTCTACCAATTTTAGAGTGACAAGGGACAGATCCATTATTGCTAGAGATATTGGCGACAGTCAACACAGTCCCGTGTACAGCCGTCATCACAGACCAGATGCAGTTGCATTAATTGGTTCCCTTATGATTTGAATTCGACAGTAACCCTAGAGTAATCAATGCATATTTCAGGTATGGCTGGAATACTTACAAATGACAGTACTGTACTTAGTACACCCACCAACAGAGAAATGTAGTCAGTAAATTTCTATGCTTGCGGATCACCTAAGTTCTTCAGTAATTGAAGAATGATCGATGGACAGAGCAGCTGTCGATGGCGAATTTGACACATGTCAATACAGTCCTGTTTATACCCATTCTGGAACTGCAATGGGATTTAGATGATTAGCGAATATATTAATGCAATTGCTATGGTACTCAGGAGATTGCTATACTCAGTACCGTATTGCCCATTGTAAATTTTTCTGGCGATAATTAATCAATCCGACGTTTCTTCTAGAATTGTTATAGTATTCAGATGATCAGTCAATAGGATAATTGAATGGCAATGGTTCTGTATTGATGGCTGTACACAGAACTGTATTGTCTATAGTTAATATCTCTTGCGATAATTGATCCATCCGCTTATCATTCTAAAATTGTTGTCAAATTTATGTGTTCTGTAAACAGACTTATCGGTTGACACTTGCGGTACGTAAACGGATATACTCGGTACGGTATTGTCGCTTGATAATATCTCCAGCGATATTTGAAATTTAAACTTGTCATTCAAAGATAGCTGTGGAAGTTATATGAGCAGCTAGTGGGTTTATCCAATGGCTACATGAACGTGTAGAGGGCTGTACTGAGTAGTTTGTTGTTAACTGTTAACCTCTCTTGTGATGATTTATCTAGCCATTGATCGCTCAAAAATTTATTGTGGAATTTTGATGCTCATTGAATTGTTTACTCAAATGGCAATGGTTGATTGTTGGTTGCTACGCACAGCATTTTATCTTCAATTGTTAATATCTCTGGCGATAATTGACGCATCCTTTGACAATCCTTTGGTTGCTATAGAATTTAGAAGGTCAGTGTGTAGGTTAATAAAATGGATATATAACTTTGTGGGCGGATATACTCACATAGGTATTGCCAATTGTCGATGTCTCTGGTGATAATTTATTTCCCCATCGTCATTCTATTGTCGTCATAGAATTTGGATGGCCAGTAAATAGATTATACCAATGCAATTAATACTGTGTAGACGGCTACAGCCAGTGCTGCATATTCAATTGCAATATCTCCAGCCATAATTGATGTATCCTTTGCTCATTCTGGAATTGCTATTCTATTTAATGACCAGTGGATAGGTTAATTCAATGGTAATGATGATATCCATTTGCATTTAGCGCCTATGTATACGCTGCTGCGCTGTGCTGCACTCTGGTGCACACTGAAACGCTCCGATTTCGATACGTTTGGGAACGTATCGCTTATAAGGTTAGGTCAGATTAGGGCAACACATGAGTCTGCTTTATTCGCTGCGATACGGTGATCTTCATCGCTATACTATGCACTGCCCTCTTCCGGTACGCTACGCTTCGCACGGATATGCTCTACTGTGGTAAGGTTAGGAAGTGCAGCGATGGATAATGTTAGGATGTGAATCGGTGCTATGCGCTTCCACCACTGGCATTCGGCTCTTCAACATACTTCGCTCGTCTCTGCTGTCATCAACTGCCCTATGCTGTGCTCCACCATGGATAGGCTAGGTTAGGCTGCTTTGGGTTTGGAATCAGTGCTTTACGCTAGCATTCTCTGCTATTTAGCGCATTACAGTGCTCTCCTGCTACCTGTGTCGCTTTCCTCCGTTCTGCTGACCTCAGCTGCAGTTAGGTTACGAAAATCAGTGTACGTGATGTTAGAGTATGACGGGCTTGTATTGGTTTAGCTAGGATATGTTGGGGATAAGTGTTTTTCGCTGTTATTCGACGGATTGTGTACTTCACTGAGGACAGCTGCGCTTCTCAATGCTCCGCCTTGTACTGCTGCCGTTAGGCTTTATTGCGTGAGGGTAGGGTACGTTTGGATGGGATATCTTGACTTTGATTAGGAGTTTATGCAGTTGGCTGCTATTCGGGGGTATACGACGCTTCATTTTGTTCTGCTGCCCTCTGATGCGCTATTCTGCGCTCTGCTGTGCCCTGCTGTGGTTAATGTCGGTTATGTTAATTAAGGAATCTGTGCTATTTGCAGCTTTTCTTTGGTATTCGGAGTACTATTGGGCTCCGTTGGGCTCTCCTGCGCCCGGGCGCTCTCTCCTGCGATCAGCTGCACGCTGCTGCGCTCTTCTCTTTTTGCGGTTTTATCCAATGCGGTACCGGTCACTGGAGTGCTGTGCTGTGGTGACGGTGCTGCTCGGAGTTGTGCCGACCTGAGCAGTAGTGTGCTCTGCTGTGCTATGCGGTGATATTCGATGTTATTTATTGCTCTGCTTTGCTTTGCTACGTTCTGCAGCGAGCTGTAGTGGTTGAACCTAAAAATTTGATGTGCAATTAATCAATGCTCTCTATTTCCATGGATATTTGCCATCTAATACAGATGAACCCTGTGAACGGCGAAAAGAGTAACAGTGTGTAGGTATTCGACGGCTCATGCCGAAGATGTACCAAACCCTACACAATACACTTCCTTTTCCCTGTTCTTGAATATGAATACGCCTGTTAGCGGGTAATTCCAGCTTTTGCACTGAAAACGTCATTTCCCGATGAGCTTCGTGCTCGTAATACTACGCGCAATAGGACGTGAAAGACGAAAATCGGAAGGGTAAAAATTTGTGTTATAATTGAGACAGGAATGGATGATACTAAATCCAAAGTTCCTTCAAACTGTTGTTCGCAATTCGTTTAATTCGCAGTATAAGGAAAATTGCAATCAAATCATTTCATTAGACGAAGGTGACAAAATTAGTGTAATTGTATAAGGAAAATGTGGGCACGCAGTTGACAAATGGAGCACAATACCTCAGTCCATATACTATTAACTATTATAATGGACACTAGTCATGTACACAACCAATGATGATATGGTTTAATATGATAACTTGTCATATACATAGCTTTAACGAATTGGCAGATTTCACTCATATCTGCAATAAAATTAAGTAGTTAATTCATTAAACTCATTCCAAAGTTCTGCAGTATGTATTTCGTCCGATATAAGAATTGTGCTCATACCTTTCAAGTAGCATATGCGTAGAGCATTCCAAATTAAGTCATGTATCTTTTACATTCCCGTGGTTTGCAAACGTGACGAGCGTAGTTTGTTGAGATAGGTGTCCATATATATTAACAATATATCCGTAATATTATTGCGTAAACCTTATATAACTCTCCATTTAGAGACAAAGCGCCACAAGCCCACAAACTAATTGCTAACTTGATCCATCCTTTCAATCCCAGCCCTTCCCACTCAACTACTGCTTAGGAAGTGCTCTTTTCTTCCTTGCACTCGATTCTGTAGAAAAGGTATCCATACCACATATCTGATAATACAAATAAAAGTGATGGAGAAAAGAGCGGAAGGGAGGAGGGACGGAAGGCGCATACATCATACTCTTTCCATTAGAGCACCTTCCCTTCGGCCTTCCCGTCGTTCACTTTCGTTGTCCCATTCCTCCAAACCGCTCGTCGTTCCGTTCTTCGTTTCTCCTAGCGACTTTATCATTTCTCCTGTGACTTCGCAGTATCCACAAATCCTGAATTCAATCAATTAATTAATACATAATGGACACGTCTGGAACTAGATTCTCCATCGTCATCGTGACGCAGGCTGCGAGAAATTATGACGGATTCTTGGAACTGGAGGGCATGTGAAATCTGTATAACGGTCAAATTTCCTATGCGTCGCAACGAATGACTCTATTACGAGCTGCGGTTCTTGAAACTTGGGGAGGAAGTAGTCATGATTTGGGACCGATGTTATCGAACGGAACGTGACGAAATAACAGCGCAGCCTGCAGGTTTCTATGATCCTTATATCGAAATTCACTGTTCGCACATGTCACGTACGTATTCGCTTTCCGCATGCAGTCTTCAACACCGCAAAACGAACATTAATTAGCATCTACAATTCTTTCTACAAATTTTGCCGTTTTTTGTGAGAAATCGCAGCAACGGAGTAATGCATGGCAAATGTGTAAAAAAGACAGGGCATAGAGGATATGATTCTTAAAAGCCTCTCTTTTATGATCTTCTATAATTCAATGTGGTGAATCCGAATGTAGGAGGAAATACTGACTGCCATGTCACGTTTATGAAGCAAATGAATAAGAGGAATTGATCTCCGCTATTTTTATTTTTACCTCTGCATAACATTCTGCAAATAGTAGCAGTCTCCATAAAGTTTATATCAACTGCTTTATCTAACGCTAACGTTCCCCCTCCAAGCAAATTTGTCTATAATCAGAAATAATTTCTTCATACCGAGATATACCGCCCTGAAGATATTCGTAAAGGCACTGCAAATTACAGAATAGATAATCTCGTTGTCGCATAGTGTAGCTATTGCTGTGTTATTTCATGAAGCATTTCTACCACATATTTGTCTAAAATGGAAGCTTATCAGCAGATGCAGAGAGCAAGTTGTATTAAATTTTAATTGTCGCTGCTTTCGTTATATATAGGTTTCCTATGAATAATTTCGTCGCTCACTTTGTCTGATATGAATATTTACATGTAGATAAATGGTTGAATTAAGACAAATTTTGCTGTGCACATTCCCGCATAAGTGGTATTTAATTTCCCATCATTTTATATGTACAAAATGGTCAGAGAGAAGTGGATTTGTAAATTTGAAATAAAAATATTTTCGTGGAATCAGTGGCTCAGTTAATGCCGTGAAATTATATTTCTCAGTATTATTAAATGCTTAAGTTGGCATAGATGTCAGTTTAGATGTTCTTGAAGGTGAAGTGGATAACTTGGATTAGGCTTGTATAATATGGTATGTAGATTTGTATGAAGTATTGAGGACTACGGAAGTTCATTATGTAAAAGTGTGCGTATAGTAGTCGTTATATACTAAGTGTAGTAGAAAAATGTATTTTTCTGATTCATTCATTGGAACAGAATTTTGTGGCAGCATCCAAGTTAATTCCGAGATGATAGCTTGGATGTAGCCTAAATTATATACATAGGTAAAGTACTACTGACAAATAGTTTTATTGGTGCTTTGGAATATCATACGTGTACTTCTCTTCCCTTTTATATTATTTCCAATAATTTGTGAATATTGCGTTTCGCATTATTTCAGCCGTTATTTCAACATACCCGTCCGTTTAACCACACACCGGATTCAATTAGCTTCGCATGAAAAGCCACAATTATTAAATTATGAAGCAACGTAAGCGGAGGAATGTTCCTTTCAATATGTAGAAGAGTATAGAATAAAAATGGAGTCTTCGCTGCAACGAATATCAGAAACAGCTATCCATCTGCTATAAACGATTGCCCACGATCTCGTGTACCCCAATTCAGCCACGAAATCTTTGGAAACGAAATAAGCTCGAGGAGTAGAGCTTCGCAACACGTATTCCGCCAGGCAATAGAATGGGAAATAATTCTAGTATGATGAAACGATTGCGGTGCAGAAATTCGCGCAATGAAATTCTAGCTGTAGTATTAGAGGCGAGGTGGACGAAGTAAAAATTGTGCACGGTGGATAGGTGTGGAGGATGAAAAACAAATGCTAATGAAGTGTCAGCGGCACCCGTCACGTAGTCCGGACACAGCTGGGCCAACGAATGCGCTCATTCTTTCCAATTCGCTGTGTATGCTTGCGTATGTGTAACATTCTACACCTTTCTGCAAGACCACCCACATTCTTTAGCCCTCACTTTCCCACCATACTTTTCCCCTTCGCAACCACATGGCCAATGCAGGAACAGGCGACTGACATACACCCGAAAGTATCTTGAGGATGCTCATGCATACTCGTGAAAGGATGGAATGTTTTTTCCGACTCCTTTCGCAAGTATTTTATAACACGTAAGCGTTAGTTCGAATTCGGTTACGAAGCGCGTGTAAGTGCTACTGGTAAATATGAAAACGTGAAAGGTTATTCTTTTCGCCATTTTGAGTAGTCATTTAAGTAGATACTTTGAAAGTACTATATAGCAAAGAAAATTCGACGTAACGCTGGAATTGGTATAGAATAAATTCTTTCGAGTAGATTATGTATTTTAAGGAAGGAAGCTTGGCGGAATCAGTATAGTGTGTTTAGCGCATACATATGTACCTAAAATTGGGAATGAAATTTGGCGACATGTGAAGTGAATTGAGAAACGATGTGAAAATTGAAATATAGCGTATTATGCCCTTACAATACTTGATTGCGTGACTTCTATGTATTGTAAGTTAACGCAGCATCACGTTTATAATATAATATTACATATAACTTTGCTCAAGGTTTTCGTTATACTGGGGCGAATGCTCGATCACTGACCGCCGAAGATAATGCACTCTGGAGGTTTAGAAATCAAATTTATTCCAGGCCTTGTGGTTTTAGATGGATTAACCAGCCACGGTTAGTAGTAATTAAGAATAATATCCTCTGCCATTCATGTTCTTTATAGCATTAGGCAATAGACTGATATTTTGTGAAGAGAGCACTAGCGTCTACATCTAAATGTACATAATTATTTTTCGTAGGAAGGAGGGAAACAAATTCTATGCTCCGAATGGAAACTCGTTTCAAACAAATTAAATTACACATGCTGAAAATGAAATTTTCAGCCGCTTTAATACCATTATGGATGAATATACATCTCCTAACAATATAACAACAGACTTCGAAATAATTGAATATCAAGCGAGCGTTAAAAGATATAATTCTTCTTATTACTAGTGGCACAGGGGCAAAGGGCTTACATTCGAAATAACGAATTACTCTGCATAAAAGTGAAATTAAATTATGTCTAATATTGATTAAGCGAACCTTGGATAGCTCCCGTTAACTGAGAATTCATTCGAAACTTAAACTGAAGCAGACTTTCCTACAAATGCAGGGTAATCGTTTACATAATCATACCAAATAAGTGCAGCTCTCCAACGAAGATTGTTACAAGTTTTCCAACTGTTTGTCTGTAAACTGGCGAAAATTGGAAGTTTGGTTTCGTTCCACCATATATCCGGAGGATAATTTGGTTGAGAATACGAGAAAGGTATCTGTGAGTGTTGTAGATAGATTGAAGGATGACAAGGATAGAGAATTTATGTTTGCTTAGTAATTTGAAATTGTTAACGGTTTAAAATCCATTGTTAACGTTAGAACCATCAACATGTAACGAGTATCTATATATCATATACACTATTGAGGAAATTAGCCACTTGCACTCTAGGATTTTTTGGCCAAGCAAGGATAGGATTCCAAAGACTCATCGTTAAAACGCTGAGGATAGTTTTCGGAGCAGGAATACGAAATGGTATGGTAACTAACCAGTAGAGATATTTGATTTCGATACCTCGCACACAGTTACATTATTAAGAATTTGACATATACATGAATGTCGAGCTTCAAAATTTTATCAAATGGCGACTGAAGTGCGCCCCTCGAGCGCAAAGTGTTAAATCGATATAATGAAATTAAACAAGCATACATAATTATGACCACAGTCGAATAAATATCGATATTGATACAAAGATTGGACAGTGGCAATACTTACTGGCAACAACAACATAAATATATGGGAATGAAGATAGATTTACGAATTATTTCTCGGCTTACTGCAGCGCGCAACACAGTATTGCAACATTACAACACTGTTCTACTTCGACTCTTAGCTTCTCAGCTCGATTAAACGACAATTACCTTCGACTGCAACTAAAGATTAACATGACCATATATTATCATTCCAATGGTCCGGCACACTACCCACGGAATCCACGACTGACATGGGCTTTGTATATTCGACCATCGTTCTCCCGGTGACCTTGGGAAAGGTACGTGTTCATGATGGAAAATGAGCGGTACTACGTTTATTTTGCAATATGTAACTGCATATACTCGGTAATTGCGAAGACAGTGTATCTAAAGCAAGTCATTTTGTCCCCTTTGGTAGTTCTATTGTTAATACGTGTTTTATTATTCTTGTCATTGGTTAATTATTTATGGAGCCTGTAGAGAATTCGGGTGAGTGTTTTTGACGAGAGGCATCACGTAATTAAGTTATAAATATAAATTCGTAGAAATGATATATCTTGTCAGATTCAGCGAAGAATTAGGCAAAGTTTCATGAGGAATATTGGGTAATTTATAGGAACATGAATCGAAACCTGAGATTTTTGTCTGCGATATACAGTGTTCGATAAGTATTGAGAATTATGTTAAATTTGGCCTTAACTGGCTAATTCGTAAATATGCATCAAAGATTGTAAGATGATTGTTAAAATCCGCTTAATACGTCCACTGTAGATGTTTCTAGTTCGGACAGCTCTACGAAGCTCGTAGTTTTGCCACGCACGTGCGGCAAAAACTGTAATTTATAATGCTGGTTCGCGTAAAGGTATGATGAATACTTGTGCCATTGGAAATCTACGTTAATCAACCTTCAATGGTTACAAATGGAAAGTGTGTGACGTTGCAATAGATTACATTTTCGAAAATATGTACAGGAATATTAACAATGGAATGCTGTCATTAAATTTGGTGAAGGTTAAAACTGAATACAAAAGTCTAAATCTGGGTACAAGAGATGATATTGAAATTCGTAGTTCGTGGTTCCCAATTTTAATACAGGAATAGATACGCGATCTCCGGCCTTTGCAAGAATCGGCAATTCGTGTGATTGTTATTCTATCCGGTCTACCACAATTTCCCTAAACGGAGTGAAAGTGTCCCGGAAAACGTTCTCGTCTGTTGAAACAACGGTTAGGAGTACTGTCATTAATTGCAGACTCACTCGTCCTTCTTAGGTAATCGAAATTACTTCATCCCCGCGCAACGTCAAAGATTGCATTAGTCGCAACTCAAGAAGACTTGGTAGTATGGAAATGTGCTTAGTGTAACTTATCTTCCCAGGTTTCGCGGAAACGCTGTTTTTACTTCTTTCGTGCCAATCCTTTCACTGCTGCAAGTACGGTACCGCGGAGGATAAGAGCTCTAAGGGTACAGCTAATTATATGTTTGTAATTAACGTATGTAGCTGAAAATTCAATAATGTATGTAATTAATCGATGACTTAGTTGGAATAATGTAACTAATAACATTAGATTAATGATACTGATATTAACTTAAGACTTTGTTACCCTGTCGTATAATAAATTAATGAAGTACTGTGTATGATTTTCATTTCATAAACTATAAGCTCCATTTAAAATTCAAGTTGATATGTATCTTCGTAGCTTACCGGTAATATACGATGAAATTCATATTATAACGTTCTCCGAATACTAGTAACATCTATGTCTTTTATTGTTGATGACCTGTCGATAAAAAAATAGGCGTAAAGCGTATGTCAAATCTAATCTCTTAGTTTACATTTCGTTAGAATGTTTTCTGTTCGCTTTATATTTGCGAAGCTGAAAAAGAACATAGAATGTTTCCAAAAGGGAGCAAATCTCGTAAATTTACTACATAGCAACTAGCTTGAAATCGTCTTCCTAAAATTGCCCTTTGGAAAGCGACAGCAATTACCAGGACTCAGAACGTGTAGGTGGCTACGCATCGAGACTCGATACGCGCCCTAGTGACGAAGCCTGCTGGCGAAATCTGCATGAAAGGTGTCTAATCAAACTTGGAGCGAAAGCAGTTAAAGTGAAGCTACTGACACTATATTAAATTTTGTGTCTTACAAGAAAGGTTTCGGATTGGTATACTAAAACTTTTTCTCCACTAACGCAACGATAAAATGCTACACTTCAAGAGACTCTAATATTTCTAACTTCCTAAAAATTTGGGGCACCAAATATAAAAAACGCGGGCTAGGAAGGACTATGCTGCAATCGCCATGGGCCTGAACGAGTTCGCGAATATTCAAAAGCCCGACAAGCATTCGAAACGTACCCCAGTGTACAAGACGATCCAGCTTGAGCATCATGATCGGGCATAGCTCTCACCAGCCATTGCCGATCCTTCCATGACTTTGCCATGGGCCAAGGTAGAACCGGATCCAATGAAACCCCCAGAGCATCTACGTGTGTCCAGTGAGGCCTTGCAGGCGGACATACATTACCTGAACCAGCCGCAAGTGATATAAGCTAATCATCCGTAGTGTTATGACCGTAGACACATTCCGGGCCAACTGCAGGCCTATACCCAAGCAGAGTAAGTCTAGGGATGCTGGAGGCTCGCATTGTCATCGGAACCCGATGCATGATAAAATTGACAGCGACTTGAATGAGTCGCGGAGGCGTTTCGCGACGATGACTTACGATGCATGGATTTATCGGGTACACGGAAGTACGTTGCGAAGGATAGATGGTACTTAAGGACGATCGCGATTATCGGGAGAACAATTATGATCTGTTTGGTAAACGAGAGTGTTAACGGGGAAAGGGTATGGAACAAATGTGTTGGCTCAAAGTTATGTAGCTGACCTTTCTACATATAACGCGCACCTGAGTCGTAGCCTAGTTATCTACCTTAAAACTATGTATAACTGTAAATATATATAAACATAGTTATATTATGATAATTATATATAAACTCAAGCATCCCTCATCGTCCAGCACTGTCTCTCTATCTTGTAACTAGTTGTGTCCAAACGCACGCGTCTCTCGTCGTCCAACGTAGACTTCCAGACTAAATCCTGAGAATCCTGCAAGCCGAAAGGAGAATATATAAATTTAAATATAAACCCAAAAGAAAATGGATTAGCTACTGGAAAGGAAATAGAAGCGAAGCGAGTAGAAACCGTAAACCTTAACGGAATGGAAAGAATCATCCTTCGATGAGACAGAAACAGACCATCGATGCAATAAAGCCGAATTTGAGATAACAAACCAACGACGAAGGAACTCGGAAACAGAAATAGGTCGATTCTGATATAAAGCAGCTATGGTGGGTGATGTATGTACGGTGTGGACAATGGTAAACGACTAGCCAGAAGATCTAGACAATGACCGCGGTCCATCTCTACCTTAACATCGCCCCTCCCCAATGGCACCACATAACACTGCGCCGACGAACTCTTTGTAATCTTAGAAGTTACTACAAAGACGTAAAAACAACGACTGCACTCGAGTTCAAACCAGCGAATTCAGATAACAGAACTGTAAAGTAAATATGTAGATTAGTCCTGGGAAAGAACTGATTAGAAGATGGAGCGATAAGACATATTAAAAGCAACAACGATATATCTCAGTCGAAACGAGACTATAAAACCGAAAAAATACTGTATAAGTATTCATTTACCCATGGCAGCATGGCCAACTCTGACCACATGGAATGTCGCCTAGGTCCCACTGGTGACGTCCCGGAAGTGCCTGGTCCAGACTCCGAGGTACCTCGACCGAGATCCACTCGGTAAGGACATGAGAAGTCGCGCGCTACACCTTTTATATGAGCCCCAATTGGTTTCCGAAATCGGCCGACGATTTTCGAATTTCGTCGATTTCGGTAATAATTACTTTTCTCTATATTAGTAGATATTTTCCTACCTTTTCCTATTTCTATTTTAAGTGTATGATTCGGGATGCTTGCTATTAACAACGTCAATCAGATATTAACAATAAATTCATTAATTCATACAAAATTATTGAGCCATTTACGGTTTTTCTAAATTAAGGGTTTCTCTTGTACACATCGTTGCGTCAAGTTAAACGCACTGCTTTTTATATGCATGTTTTCCACTTCGAGCATATATATTTCACCGCCCTATCAATACTGGTTATCATACTAATATTGCTTCTGGGCGGTATCTTCTTCAAAAAAATATAAAGAATACCCTATTGTGAGGCAAATTCGTATCGTATAATGAACTGTGTGTAAAAATCCAAGAATATTTGTATGTATTATGCTCGGAGAGTTATTTCTAATCCCTGATAACTATTTATAATTATTTGGAAGCAAAAATAATCTTAATTAGAGGCATTGATTAACTCGGGATTCTCTCATCTAACTTGTAATACAAGAATGAGCCTCCTATAGTTCTTACTGCATATTCTTGTATAAACGCACTTTCTTTTAATTCTGAGGTGATAGAGCAATTTAGACGGCGCAATCGTCTTTGATAAAGTAAACTCTAAATTTATAATTACATCTTGTAAGTAACTTTCGTGCTATTCATTTTTATCAAAAGCTCATTCTCTGAAGAATTTGTTATTAACAGTAAACTTAATAATTCATACATTCCTTGACCGCAAGTTTCTTTGGCTGTTTAGTAATTATGTAGCAAATGCTATTTTCCTATATATAGTTTATAATGTTTGTAGCCCAGTACCCTTTTTATCATTTTAGGATTTTCATAGTTAGTCTTATTTGGCAGTAATGAAATATCCAAAGTCAAGAACTTTCGGTCCCGATAACACGTTTACCACTTACACCTATAAAATGTACATACAACCGTCCATAAAGGTTTCGAATTAATAATACGTTCTGTTCATAGTCTACTTCCTCTCTCATTCGATTAATACTAGTTATATTATTTGCGTAGTCAATATATAATATATTCCAATATACGTTCCACTTATACTTCTACAAAACAAAAGGACCAACTAACACCTTCCTGTTTCGTTTTAACCTTGCACCACGAAGATTTTTAATTTATAAATCCTTTCTTTGTAGACACTACTCACACCACCAAATACTCCTCTTCTTCCTTATAAAATCTTGTCTCCCCTCATTTTCCCAAAAATTTCTAACAAAGATTTCTCACCTATTCCTGTCAGAGACTCTCTTTCAATATACATTGTTATATACACACTCAGATGATGCTCCATCGATTATCCAGGTCTTATTTCATAATTTATCCTCGTAATTTAACCAGTCTGCCATCTGCTTCTCCAATGACGTCGAAATAACTCACGAGAAAGATGATCGATTCTCCTTGCACAGGCATACTCGGGGCAGTATGGCGGTACGTCCTAGCCGCAACGAGATCAGGAGACCCGAAGGAGAAACTTATTGTTGGTGGTCAAACGTGCGAGTCCGATAAGCCATATCTTATCTCAGTTGGACCAGAATGACTTCGAAAGAAGTTGCTCGTACGCTTTAACGTGGTTGTCAGAAACACGCACGCGGAGTCTTGGCCTTAAGCCTGGATACGAAAGTGTACGTAGAACTTCGTACGCCGAACATACTTTCTACTTTTACAAATCCAATTCGAGCCAAGTGGGACTAGAATTATCTGTACCCTACTAGCGTCGCTATAAAGGGATATACAATCTGCAGTTCGTTACTTTGTTCTTTTCCTTCAGAAAATACAGGATGAGAGAGCATCTAGCTATAGTTTTCTTTCCTACCTGAAACAGGATTGTCTGCCTCTAGTGGCGTTTCACAATGACATCAGCACATCAAGATGAATCATAAAAAAATTTTCATGGCGCTAAGTACTCATAAAATTGGATTTGACTACGATATTAATGAAGCAGTAGGCACACTTTTAGAAAATATGTGAATAAGAAGGCGTAGATTCCACGAAGCGCAAATTATTGTAAAGATTCACGTGAAATTGTGGTATACAAGTACTATGGGATTAGTTCATTCGAATGGAGGTGAAGTGATTTCTATAATTAGAAAGCTTATATAAGATAGAATCTAATGAGTTGAATCTTAGAATGAGTTGGAGCCTAATTAGAAAATTGCACGTATAGTTAGTGCAAATATGTAATATAATATTAATGTAGGTTATAGAAAAATTAAATCATTATAAAAATTCAAAAGTCGGAAATATGTCGTTTCGAAGATATGAGTGAAAATGGGTGTTCAATTAATCTGTATACTTTACATTTGTTTACATAGATCCTGTTAGATCCATCGTAGATCCATCACTCATACAAATTTTACCCATATTTTTGAAATGAGTTATTTTCTCACTTTCTACAATTTTGCTTTTGTATTCCCTTCCTTACGTAATATTTACATTATGCTATATATATTTTTTATGCTACAGTATTACTTGAAATTATTCTTCACAACTTACTCTCACGAACAATTGCTCATCCATTTGCACTCCGCTTGTGCCACCAGATTAACGTCGTTTATCTGCAATTTGTTGTTTGCTTTTATCTTCAGTAATCAGTTAAAATGAAAGCACTGAATAAGACAGCACCTCAAGGAAACCCGCAATCAATTCAGAATTTCTTTTCGAAACAAGATTTTTGTTCCTAATATATCTTCCAATGCAGACATCTGATTGGATTCCCTACAGATCGAATAACCAGAAATGTTATTATATTTCAGGGGATAAATTGTTATTGCTATTATTGTAACTGACAAGGTTCAACTATTTCTTCTTTCCGGTACTCCGAGAAATGTTTTCACTGCATTTTTCTGAGTCAAATTCTAAAGCCGCTATGTTTCTGTCCAAGTATCGTCACAAAATATATCGGATTTATTCGATTCGCCTATAGAATCCTCTACGGAGGTTTATGATTCGGTTACGGCAAAGGAGAGTCTATAAGGCATAATCAAATTTCGGTCTTTTAGCGACACACTGTACCGAGGAAAGGGAACAACTATAACTTATTCACAGTTGAGCGAAGGATGGTAAACGAATATGGATCGATGGATGTCATTGCGGTGGTATCTATTCGCAGTGGTGATGCCTCTTGGGCAGCTGAAACGAGAATGTGGAATAGCATGTAAGATAAAATGTTCTTGTTATCCCTTTTTTCGTGTTCCAATGCCGGACGTTTAAAAGGTCGTGGATTTGAAGGCCAGTACCTATGCGCGCTGTGAAGTCACGACTGCGTTCCGGTTCTACAGTTGCTCGGTAGTTACTCATTGAATAATATTGCATCGTATTTAGAAATTGTTTTTCTTACTAATAACTTGGTGGAAATACTTGGGACTTTTATGTAGATGTAACTGTGCCACGCGGTTTTTCATTTTTGTTAGATGCTCTCTGTTAAGTGTCATTCAGCAAGGGATCCGAGAGGTAAAATTGATATGCAGAAATTTGTTCGAGTGTCTCTTGTTTCATATTGGTGCTTCCAGGATGGAACGTATGTCTGAATTAGGTGTACATATTAGATGAATCAATTCAATATAGATAGGAGAATATAGGTAATCCTTCTCTCACCATAATGATAAATATCGAGAATAATTTTGATGTAAAAAGTGTACTTTTAAAATAATTATGAGAACAGGAAGTCAGGAATTCGTTACTTTAAGGCGTTTGGTATTACTGACGTTATGTTTTATTCTACATAATAAGAATGTAGGATACAGAATTGATATAAGGAACTTATATATATGTATGATAAACTTTGAATTGAGATATGGATGTCTTCGTATTTCGAAAATATTTAATTCCAACATTATTTGGTAATGTGAGCCATTTTATGCGATCTACTAGGTTCAAAAGCATCAGGCCTTTGGGAACTGCAAGTATGTGCGCGAAGATTTTATAGAAACCATTGATGTTATAATTCCAATGTGAATATCCTCTAGTTGGCTTCACTCTTTCGTATTTTTAGTGCCTCCTGTGAGGAACATCTGGTTAGACAAAACGCTTCTTGTGATTTAATAGATATGAAGTTATCGCGAGAAAGGAAATATCCAGTAACATCCATTCTCCTTAATTTCCTGAACTTGATAATTCTTACTGGTGAAAAGAGAATATTCCAACATCTTAACGTAATATAATTAGTATTGTAATATACTAATATTGCATTACTCTCTTATGCTGTGAGGGGTAATAATAAAAGTAAATAAAACTAGAATCAGCTTATAAGGTTCAAAGATATGAGATTGTAAAGAATAGAATTGTAAACTCATTAGATAGAATTAAATTGCTTTAAATTTACAATTTCCTGCACATTTAATAAGGTGAAGGCACATATTGTACTTCTAAATTAAGTAAAGGGGCGTAAAGTTTATACGCTATATATTAAGTTTTAGATCTGACTTCGCGCGAAGTATGGCTCGTAATATACTCCTCCTCTGGTTACTTATAGTGAAAATGACAACTTTTATAGTGAACAGTTCCCAGTAAGGAATGCTTTCAAAAGATTTGGAATCTAACTTTCTCACAGCACGTGATATATGGTAGGAGTGCATCGGTGGTATTACACCAAACTTATCTGCAATATGTTGATTCCCTGATTACTGTAGTTCATTGCAGTCAATTTTCGTTCTTGAGTCCTTAATATATAAATCAGTACATTGGTAAATTGATATACCTTTTGAACATTCTGAAGTCTCTACGGAACTAAAGTCGTCAGTGAATAGATTATTCCAACGGCTATAGTTCTGTACTGGTGGCTGTGCTTAGTACCGTATAGTCAACTATATAACACTCTAGACACTATTGATCTATACATTGATTATTATAGAGTATTTCTGGAACTTAAATCATCATTGCATACATCAATCCTTCGGTTATAGATCTGTGCAGGTGGCTATACTCAATAGTGTATTCACATATGTCATCGACCCTAGCGACAACCCCACTATCCGTAGAATATAGATGTGCTTCTGAACAACTTAGGAGAACACGGAATTAATTAATTCACTTGCTGTAGTACTGTGTAGATTGCTACACTTTGTAATGTGTTGTCATTATCAAGTATCTCTAGCGGTAACTGATCTGACCATTTTTCTTTCCATAATTGCTGTACAGATTTGATGACCAGAGAATAGATTAATCGAATGACTATGGTACCGTGCAGATGGTTGTAATCGGAAATGTATTGTCACTTGTTAATATCCCCTGCTATAGTTGATTTATCCCTTGACAATTCAAGAATTGCTGAAGAACTCAGATGATGTGCGAATTGAGTAGTCCAATGGAAATAACACTGTGTATATAGATGCACTCAATACTGTATTGTGAAATGTCTATACCTGAAGTGATAATTGATCTATCCATTCATCGCTCTAGAATTGCTGTGCTTTTTAAATCATCAGTGCATATATTCGACGACGGATATAACCATGCGTTGACGTCGGTCCAGTGTACCGTATACTCAAGTGGAAATATCTTCAGCGATAACTGATCTATGAATTGATAATTCTACTTCTGCTGCGGAACTGGAATCATCAGTGGAAAAATTAATTCAACGTCTACCGTAATGTGTAGATGGCTGTAATTAGTACTGTTTTGTCAATTATTAATGTCTCGAGCGGAAATGGAAATGCCCTTTGTCATTGTATTACTCCTCTGTAATTCAGATCATCAGAGAACGGATTAATCGAACGGATGCAGTGCTTCTTTGTGGATGTACTAAGTGCCGCACCATCAATTGTAAGTTTCTCTAGCCATAACTGATTTATATATTTACAATTCCAGAATTGCTGTGGAACTGAAGACATCAATGAAGAAGGTAACTGAATGTCTAGTGTACTGTGGCGATAGCTGTACTCAGTACTGCGTTGTCAATTGTTGATATCTAGAGGGATAATGGTTCCGCATTTTTCATTCTATCATTTCTGTAGAACACAAATAACATGTGAACTTACTAATCCAACGGCAATAGTGCTCTCCTGACTGGTGCGCTGGGTACCGTACTGTCAAAAGCAACCCACTCTAGAGATAAACGTAATAGTCAATGATTTTTTAGAATTGCATGGGAATTTAAATCAACTATGAACTAACTACTCCAAAGGCTACAGTACGGTTATGATCCCAGCAATCAGTACTGTGTTGTCTATTGCTAATATCTAGCGGGTTAAGGGATCCCTCGCCGGCCACTCTAGAGTTGCGACAGAAAATAAATCATCATTGAACAGAGCAATCCATCTGCTACAGTGCTCTATTGGAGAATGTACTTAGCAGCGTACTGTCAGTTTTAAATATCTCTAACCGTAACGCTAGTATACATTGATTACACTAGAAATCTTTTAAATTTTCATCATCAGTGAATAAACTATTCCAACGGCTAAGGTGCTTTGATGATGGCTGTACTCAGTGCTATGCTGTGAGTTGTTAATGGCCACAGGTGTAGTGGACCTGCTCTTTATATTTCTATAATGCTATAGTGCACAAGTCATGATTGGGGGCTAAAATCCAAAGTCTGCAGTGCTCTGGTTTTTGGTGTGCTAAACACAGTAATGTCATTTGTAAGCATCTCCAGCAATAACTTATACATTCATTGATTATCCTAGCATAGCTGCCCAATTTATATCATCAGCGCACAGAATAGTCCAACGGCTACATTTCTGTGATTATGGCGGTACTCAGTACTCAGTTGTCAACCGTTAATGCCCGGAGAGGTAATGGACATGAGTATTGTTTTTCTAGAGTTGCTTCGGAACTTGCGTCAGTGATCAAAGTATTCCAACGACTACAGAGCTGTGAAGATGGTTGTACACAGTACTGTGTTATCGACTGTTAATACCATGAGTGACGACGGATCAGCATTTTGTCATTATATAGTTTCTATAGAATCCAAATCATCATTGAACAGATCAATAAAATGGCTAAAGTACACCGACGGTGTTTGTGCAAGCATTTTGTCATTTTATAGTTTCTATAGAATCCAAATCATCATTGAACAGATCAATAAAATGGCTAAAGTACACCGACGGTGTTTGTGCTGCGCACCTTAATGCCATTTGTAAATATCCCTAGCCGTAACCGTAGTATATATTGATTATTCTACAATTACTTTGGAATTCATATCATCAGTGGACATGATAATCCATCGGCTACAGTGCTGCGATGATGGCTGAACTCACTACTGTGGTGTCAACAGTCAATATGTCCGGGGATAATCGATATGTGGGTTGTCATTCAAGAAATGCTTTGGAATATATATCAGTTAGCAGAGCATTTCATGGGCTACAGTGATATGATGATAGCTGTACTCAGTACTGTGTTGTAATATGTTAATATCTCGGGATATTACGGAACTGCATTTTCCAATCTAGATTTGCCCTAGGACGTGCATTATCAGTGAACAGACTAATCCAACGGCAATAGTACTCTTTAGATTGATCTATTGGGTACCGTACTGTCAATAGTAACCGTCTGTAGAGATAAACGTAACATGCAATGGTTATTCTAGAGTCGCTTGGTAATTTAAGCCATCAATGAAGATATCATTCCAACGGCAGCAGTGCTCAGTTAATGGATGTACTAAGGAAAGGACTGGCGTATATAAATATCTCTAGCCATTACCATACTGTACGCAGGTTACAATAGATTTGATTTTGTAATTACATCATCAGTGAACAAATGATTCACCGTCTACAGCACAGCGGTAGTTGTTCTGCTCAGTACTGTGATGTATATTGTTTATACCTCGAGGGATAGCGGATCAGTCTTTTCTCATTCTAGATCTGTTGAAGTATATAAATCATCATTAAACAGGTTAATCCAACGTCTACACTGCTGTGCTGGCGGATGTGAAATGTACCGTATTATCAACTATAAATATCTGTAACCGTAACCATACTGCTCATAGAATATTGTAAAATTGCTTTGGAACTTGCATCGTCAGTACTTTGTATCAAGGGTTACAGTACTTTGCTTCTGTAAATTTTAATGAAATTCTGGAATAATCAGTGTATGATACTGTTATGGCCAGGGATGTTTACAATTGACAGTACGGTGCTTTGTACATCCTAAAATAGAGCACTGTAGCCGTTGGTGTTTTCTGTTCAATGACGATATATGTTCCATACAGCTCTAGAATGACAGAGTACAAATTAATTTTCCCTCGGGACAGTAACTACTAACAGCACAGTGCTGAGTAGAGGCATCGCTACAGTATTGTAGCCATTTTACTGCATTGTTCACCGATGATGTAAATTATAAGGTAATTCTAGAGTAACCTATGTATAGAATTCCTATGGCAATTGATAGCTACAACTGACATTACGGTACTTATTAAATCCACCATCAGAGCAGTGTAGCCGCTGGATTAATATCTAAAATGATCACATATATTTTAAAGCAAATCTAGAACGATAGCGATCATGTCATTATCCTGCGAGAAGTTAGCGATTGACAACATAGTACAGAGTACGGCCATCGCCACAGTACTGTAGTCGTTGCATATGTGTGCCCATGGACGATGAAAATTCCAAAGCAATTCTGGAATAATCAATGTATAGTACGGTTATGGCCTGAGACATCACCAATTGAATGTACGGTACAAGTTACATCTACAAATATAGTACACCAGCCATTGGATTAATGTGTTCAATGATAATTTAGGCCATACAACTCCTCCAGAATTACAAAACACAGATCCACTGTCCCTCGAGGTATTAACAGTTCACAACACAGTACTGCGTACTGCCATCTTCACGATAATGTAGCTGTTGGACTACTTCTATCACTGATGATACTAATTACATAGTAATTCTGAATGTCATATCCATAGCACGGCTATGGCTAGTGACGTTTCCAGTTGACAGTTGGGTACTTAGTGCGTCCACCAGCAGATCTCTACAGCCGCTGTATTTTCCTATTCAATGATGGCCTATATGTTATAACATTTCTTGAGTGACAAATCTCACTTCCATTATCCCTCGTGTAGTTAGCATTTGACAACACCGTACTGGCTACAGGCATTATGACAGTACTGTATCCGTTGAACTCCTTTGTTCACTGACGGTGGAAATTCCTAAGCAATTCTCGAGAAACAACGTATATTACGTTTATGGCTAGTGATACCTGCAATAGACTGTACCGTACTGAATACATCCACATGCAGAACAATGTAGCGGTCGTATTAGCCCGATCGATGACGATTCAGATCTCATCGCGTTTCTAGAATGACAGCGGATATATCCAAGTCCCTCGAAATGTTAGGCATTGACAACAAAGTACAGAGTACAGCCATCATCACATTGCCGTACCCGTAGCAGTAATTTGTTCATCAATGATACAAATACCACAGAAATTCAAAAGTAATCAGTGTATAGTACGGTTATGGATATAGATATTTAAAATTAGCAGTGCGGTGCTCACCACATCCACAAATATAGCACTGTATCCGTTCCATAAGTCTGATCAATGATGATTTGAATTCTGCAAAAATTTTAGAATGACAAAATACATATACATTGACCCCCGAGAAGTTAACAAATTACAACACAGTACTGAGTACACCCAATACCACGATATTGTAGCCGTTGAAGAACTTTGTCCACTGATGATGAATATTCCAAAGGAATTCCGGAATAATCACTGTATACTACGGTTATAGCTTGAGAAATTTGCAATTGACAGTATGATACCTTCTAAATCCACCAAAATAACACATTAGCCGTAGGATTATTCTGTTCAATGACGATTTAAATCCTATAAAAATTCCTGAATGCAAAATGCAGATCCACAGACCCTCAAGACATTAGCAATTTGCCACGCCGCGTGGAGTACAGCCACCATCGGAGTAACTAATACTATGGACTAATTTGCTAACTGATCTTGGAAATTCTAAAGTAACACTAGAATAGCCTATGTATAGTACGGTTATGGCAAGTGATATTTACAACTTACAAAACTGTGCACAGGACACCCAAAGACAGAGCACTCTCTCCGTTTGATTGATCTGTTCACTGGTGATGGACATTCCACAGAAACTCTAGAGCGAGAAATGCAGATCCACTGTCCCTAGAGATATTAACACGTGATAACTCCGAACAGATGTCGTCCATCGTCAAAGTATTGTGGATGTCGAATATCTTTGTCCACTGATGATGTATATACCACAGCACATCAGTAGTAGCCATTGCATATTTCGGTAGTGCTTGAGACGTTTCCATTTGTCAGTACGATACCTATTACATCCACCAATATAGCACTGCATCCGCAGCATTAATCTGTTGAATGATGACTTAAAATCTATATCAATTCTACAGTAATAAAATACTAATCCACTGGCCCTCGACATATTGACAGTTGACAACAATATTCTGGAAAGAGCCCCATGACGGTAATGCAACTGTTGGACTTCTTTGCTCACAGAAGATGTGAAGTCGAAGGTGATTCTAGAATAACATATGTACAGTGCTGTTACGGCTAGGGACATTTGCAATTGACCGTACGTCATTTAGTGCATCTTCAAACAGATCACTGTTGCCATTGGATTAATCTATTTACTGATGATGTATATTCCACAGCGATTTTTGAGTGTGAAAAGCAGATCGATTGTCCCTCGAGAAATAAAAAATGACAACACTGTACTTATTACAACCATCATCACTGTACTGAAGACGTTGAATAATTTCGTTCACTGATGATGTAAATTCCAAAGAAATTCTCGAGTAACCAATGTATATTACGGTTGTCTTCAGATGTTTCCAATTGTCAGTACTGTTCTTACTAGATGCTCAAATATATCAGAGTTGCCGTTGGAATAATCTATTCAATGATGATTTAAATTATATACCAATACTAGAATAACGAAATACCGATCCATTGGCCTTCGAAATGTTAGCAAATTACAACATAGTACTGAGTACACACGCCATCCGGGTAATGTAGCTATTGGACCGCTTTGTTCACATATAATGTAAATTCGAATTTGTGTCTAGGATGACCCATGTATAGTGCGTTTACGGATAGTAACATTTACATTTGACAGTGCGGAATTTACAAAACCTCCAAACAGGTCACTCTTGCTGATGGATTAATTTGTTCACAGGAAGTGTATATTCCACAGCAATTCTGGAACGTGAAGTGCATATCCATTACCCCATGAGACGTTAACGTATGACATGAAAGTACTGTGTACAGCCACCATCACAAGATTGTAGCCGTTGAATAAGTTTGCTCACTGCTGTTGTGTGTTCAAATGGATTTCCTGAATGATCAACGTTTATTATGGATATGGTTTGAGACATTTCCAATTGACTGTACGGCACTTATTGCATCCACCAATTTAGCACCGCAGTCGTTGGATTAAGCTATGCGAAGATGAAACAAATTCTATAGCAATTCTTGAATGGCAAAATAGGGGTCAGCTGTCACTCGAGATATTTACAATTGACAACAACATTCTGAGAACAGCGATAATCATAATAGTGAATTCGTTTAAATGCCTTGTTCTCTGATAATGTAAATTCAAGCGTGATTCCAGAGTAACCTATGTACAGTGCGTTTGCGGCTAGTGACATTTACAATTGACAGTACGACACTTAGTACGTCTTCCGACGGGTCACTATTGCCGATGTATTTTTCTTTCCATTGGTAGTGTACATTCCACAGCAATTTTAGGATGGGAATAGTAGATCCATTATCCATCGCGACTTTAACAAGATAGAACACAGTACTGTGTACGGCCATCATTATAGCATTGTTGCTGTTGAATAACTTTGTCCACTGATGACGAAAATTCGAAAGCAATTCTTGAATAATCACTGCACATTACGGTTATGGCTTGAAATATTTCCAACTGACTGTACGGTACTCATTAGATCCACCGAAATGTCGCTGTATTCGTAGGATAAATCTGTTCGATGATGATTGAAATTCCATATCTATTCTAGAATAACAAATTACAGATCCGCCGAACCTCGAGACATTAATAATTGACAACACAGGCCAGAGTACAAACACCATAAGAGTAATGTGGCCGTTTTAATACTTTGACCACTGATGATGTAAATTCGAAAGTGATCGTAGTGTAGCCTATGTGTCCTGCAGTTATGGTTAGCTATATATAAATTGGCAGTACGGCACTTAATACATCTTCCAACAGATCACTGTTGCCGTTAGATTGATAGGTTCACTGATGCCGTATATTCCACAGCATCTCTAGAACGGGAAATGCATATCAATTGTCCCTTGATAAGTTAACAAATGACAAAGTAGTACTGAGTACTGCCACCATCACAGGATTGTAGCCGTTGAATAAGCTTGTTCACTGATGTCATACATCCAAATACAATTCTGGGATGATCAACATATACTACGGTTATGGCTTGACACGTATCATATTGACAGTGCGGAATTTAATACATCCACCAACATAGCACTGCAGCCGTTGTGTTGACCTGTTCGAAGATGAATCATGTTCCATAACGATACTAGAATGAGAAAGTACTGGTACACATTCTCTCTAGACATTAACAACTGACAACAACATTCTTAGTACAGAAATCATCACAGTAATAGAGCCGCTGGAATAGTTTGTCCACTGATAATGCAAATTCGAACGTGTTTCTAGAATAACGTATGTATTATGTGGTTATGGCTAGTGATATTCGAAATTGACTGCACGGCACTCAGTACTTCTCCCAACAGATCGCAGCTGCCGTTGGATCAATCCGTTCAGTGATGATGTATATTCCACAGCAATTCTTGAACGAGAAATGCGGATCCATTATCCCTCGAGATGCTAAGTGATAACGTAAATTAAAGAGAATACTAGAATTATCAATGTATAGTGCGATAACTTGCAGAGATACTGGAAATTGACATTACGGTACATAGAGCATCTAACTATTGAGCACATTTGAAGGTCGAGTAATCAGTTCAAGGACGATTTAGATTCTGTAATAATTCTAGAACGACAAAATACAGATAAACTGTCCCTCGACATATTAACAAATGACGACACCGTTCTGAGTACAGCTGACATAACAGTAATGTTGCCGATGGACTACTTCGTTCACTGACGATGTGAGTTCTAAAGTAATTCTTGAGTGACCTATGAATAGCGCGGCTCAGTATAGTGACATTTGCAGTTCACAGTGCAATAATAAGTACATATACCACAGAGCACGGTTGCCGTTGGACTAAAGAGTACACAGGAGATGTATATCTTTCAGCAATTGTGGAATGAAAAATGAAGTTCCATTTTCCCTCGAGAAATTAACAATTGATATCACGATACTGAGTAAATCCATCATCATACTAACGCAGCAGTTGTAATACTTCGTTCAGTGATGATGTAAACTAAGATGCTATTCTGGAATAATCGATGTATATGACGGCTATGGCAGAGATACTTCGAACCGACTGCACGGTACTTTGTACATCCACCAATACATCATTGTAGCCGCTGGAATAAACTGCACAATGACGATGTATATACCACAGCAATTCTAGAACGAGAAATGCAGATACATTACTCCTTGGGATACTAACAATTGACAACACAGCACTTAGTACAGGCGTCATCAATGTATTGTAACCGTCGAATAACTTCTCTGACTGATAATATCTGTTCCAAACCAGTTCTGGAACAATCAATGTATGCCACGCTTTTGGCTATAGACATTTATAATTCACAGCACGGTAATTAGTAATCCAAGCATCAGAGCACAGTTGCCATTCGATCAAACGTTTCAATAATGATTCGGATATTATAGCTTTTCCAGCGGGACAAAGGACAGGTCCACTTCCTCCCGAGATATCAATAACTGTCAGCATAAGTACTGAGTACAGCAATCGTCACAGTAATGCGGCAGTTGGACTGCTTTCTTCTCTGATGTTGTAGGTACAAGATAAAATCTGAATAACCAGCATATAGTATGGATATGTATAGAAGTATTTCCAACCGTCGGAACGGTACCTAGTACATCCTCCTGCAGAGCACCACATCCGCTGTATTAATTTGTTCGATGACGACTTCGATTTCATAGCAATCCTCGAGTGACAAAAGAGAGATACATTATCCCTTGAGATATTAACAATTGGCAACACAGTACTGAGTACAACCATCATCACAGTACTGCAGCCGTAGGAGCTACTTTTCACAGATTGTGTAAGTTCCAAAGCAATTCTGGAATAATTAATGTATAGAACGTTTCAGGCTTGAGATATTTACAATTGACAGTTCGGTGCTTACTACATCCAGCAAACTAGCGCTGTAGCTGTTGGATAAATCTGTTCAGAAATGATTCAAATTCTATAACAATACCAGAATGCCAAAATACAGATCCACTGTCCCTCGAGATATTAGCAAGTGACAATACTGTAATGAGTACTGCCATCATCACTGTACTGTTGCCGTTGGAATACTACGTCTACTGATAATGTAAATTCCAAAGCAATGATTTAAGAACATATGCATTGTACTGTTACGGCTAGTGTTACATACAATTGTCTGTATGGCACTTAGTACATCTACCAACAGAACAGAGTTGCTGTAGGATTAATCTATTCACAGATGATGTATATTATACAGCAATTCTGGAACGAAAAAAGCGGGTCCATTATCTCTCGAGATATAAACATTTAAAGACACGGTACTGAGTATAGCCATCATCATAGTGGTGTAACTGCTGTGTATCTTTGCTCACTGGTATTGTCATTTCCAAAGCAATTCTAGAACAATCTATGTACGCTACATTTATGTCTAGAGATATTTACAATAGGCAGCACAGTAATTCGCACGTCTAACAAGAAGAAGCTGTTGCCGTTGGAGTAATTTGTTAAATAATAAATTAGATTCTGTAACAACACTAGAAGGACAGAATACAGATCCTCCGACCTTCGCGGTATTAACGATTGACAACACTGTACTGAGTACAGCTATCATCACAGTAGTGTAGCCGATGGAATACTTTGTCCACTGACGATGCAAATTGCAAAACAATTCTGGAATATTCAATGTGTAGTACTTTTATGTGTTGGGATATTTTCAATTGATAGTACGGTACGAGTTACATCCTCAAATATAGCACGCTATCCGCTGGATTTGCATATTCAATGGAGATGTATATTTTATAGCAACCATAGAAATACAATGTACATTACCACTGACTCGTGAGACATTAATAACTAACAACACAGTACTGAATACAGCCATCACCACAGACGCCAGACTACATTGCTCACTGATGGTGCAAATGCGAAAATGATTCTTGAATATATTATATTTTGTGCGGTTATGTCTTGTGATATCTACAATCGACAGTACGGCGTTAAATACATCGACAAAGAGTGCACAGTTTCCGCTGGTTTAATCTGTTCACTGATGATGTACATTCTACATCAATTATAGAACTGGAAATGGAAATCCCTTATCAGCCTTAAATATTGACAACACAGTTCTGAGTACAGCGATCATTACAATACTGTAGCCGTTGGACTTCTTTGTTCACCGATGACGTATATTCTAAAGCAATTCTGGAATAATCAGTGTCTATTACGATTATGTCTTGAGGCATTTCCAGTTGACAGTACGGTACTTATTGCATCCACCAATGCAGCACTGTGTTCGTTGGATCAAACTGTTAAATGATTATTATATCTTGTAACAATTCTGGTATAACAAACCACTGGTCACAATCTTTCGGAACATAAGCGTTAGACAAGACAGTACTGAGTACTGCCATCCTCGCAGTAATGTAGCCGTCAGACTTCATTGTCCACTGATGATGTAAATGCCATTGCGATTCTAGAATATCATATGCATACTGCGGTTATGTCTATAGCTATTTACAATTCACAGAGCCGTAGTTAGTACATCTAGGAACAGAGCACAGTTGCCGCTGTATTAAATTGTGCGCTGAATATGAATATTCTGCAGCGAACCATGAATGACAAAATACAGGTCCACTAACACTTGAGAAATTCACAATTGACAACACAGTACTCAGTAATGACATCGATACAGCTATGTAGCCGTTTGACTACTCCTTCCACTGACGATTCGAATTCGAAAATGATTCTGGAACAAACTACGCCTGGTGTGGTTATGGCTAGTGATATTTACAATAAACATTACGGCGATTATTACATGGTACAAAAGAACACTGTTGCCGCTGGATTAATCTGTCTACTGTTGACGTATACTCTACATAATTATAGAAGGTGAAATGCAGACCGCTTATCACACGAGATATTACCTATTGACAATGCAGTAATGAGTACAGCCAGCATCACAGTACATAATCGGTTGGAATCCCTTGTTCACTGATGATGCAAATTCGCAAGTGAATTTAGAACAATGTCCATATATTACGGTAATGGCTGGAGAAACCTCCAATTGGGAGTACGGTACGTCATACATCTACCAACACTGCACTGCAGCCGTCGGAATAATTTGTACAATGGTGATTTAGTCCCAATTACAATTATAGAATGACAAAATACAGATCCATTGTCCCGCGAAATATTAACAATTGATAACACAGTCATGAGCACAGCGATCATCACACTATTGTAGACCATGAATAACCTTTTTCACAAATAATGCAGGTCGCAAGGCATTTCTATAGTTATCCATGAAAACTACGGATATGGCTAGAGGTATACACAGTTGACAGTACGGTGCTTCGTACATCCACCCGCAGAGCGCTGTAACCTGTAACTGTAACAGAGCGTTTGGCTAATACGTTTATTGATCATATAGGTTCTGTAGCAATTCTAGAATGGCAAAATATATATCCATTAACCATCGAGATTTTAACAATTGTCAACACAGTACTGAGTGCAGCCATTATTACAGTGATGAATCCGATGGCCTACTCTGCTCCCTGATGATGAAAATACCAAAGCAATTCCGGAATTATCATTGTATAGTACAGTTATTCCTAGAGATATCTACAATTTGACGGTACGGTACTTACTACATTTACAAATATCGCACTGTAACCGTTAGATGAATCTTTTCAATGATGGTATAAACTCTACATCATTTCTAGAATGTCAAAACAGAGATCCACTGTCCCTCGTGACATTAAAATTTGACAACACAGTACTGAGAACAGCCGTTGTCACAGTAATTTAGACGTTGGATATCTTTGATAACTGGTGATGTATGTCAGAAGGCAATAATAAAATAATCCACGTGTACCTCGGTTACCTCTAGAGATATTTGCAATTGACAGTTCGGTACATAGCACATCTATCAACATTGCACTGTAGCCATGGATTAATCAATTCAATGATGATATATGACCTACGAGAATTCTAGAATGACAAAATCCAGATCTATTAACCCCGCGATGTTAACTTTTGACAACACAATTCTTCGTACAGCCATCGCCACGGTAATTTAGGTGTTGGAATACTTTGTTCTCTGATGATGTAAATTCTGAAGTAACTCTAGAGTACCATAGGTATAGAACGGTTGTGGCCAATGGTATTTTTAATTGACACAACAGTACTTAGAACATCCGCCTCCAGAGCAGTGTTGCCGATTCATTACTCCGGACAATGATGATTTAGGTTTACACCATTTCTAGAATGAGAGCGGATATATCCATTATCCCTCGAGATATTAGCAACTTTCGACACAGCAAAGACTGCAGCCATCATAACAGTGATGTCGCCGTTTTTACTACTTTGTTCAGTGATGATGTAAATTCTATAGTGACTAGAGAATAGCATATCCGTAGTGCGGATATGGCTGGCGATATTTACAATTGACAGTGCAGTACGTAGTACATCCACCAACCGAGCACATTTCTGGCTGGATTATACTGATCACTGATGATTTAACCTCTATTGCAATTCTAGAGTGATCAATGGATGCATCACATATCTGTAGAGGTATTGATAAGTGACAATACAGTACTGAGTGTATCTATTTGCGCAATACTATAGCAATTGCATTAATCTGTTCGCTGATCATTTTATTCCGTCAGCGACTTTAGAATGATTGTAGATTGATGTAGGGTGATCAGTTATTGCTGTAGATGTTAGGTGACCAGTGAATTGTCGAATCAAGTGATAATAGTAATCTGTAGATAGGTATGCGCTGTAATCTACTTTCAATTGTAAATGTCTCCATCGAAAATTGATCTATACATTGATAATTATGGAATTGCATTACAAAATACATGATGAGAGGATTGGTTAATACAATGGCTGTAGCAGGGTGTTAATTGCCATACTCAGTAGCGTATATTCAAATGATCTTATCTCCAGGTACACCTGAATGAACCTTTGATCATTCTAGAAATGCAGTGGAGGTTGAAACTTCAGTCGAGAGATTAATATAGTGGCTATAGTACTATATAGTTGTCTACACGGGGTACTGTATTACCAATTGTCAATAATTGTAGCTAAGTATGATCTATACATTGCTCATTCTAGAATTGCTGGAGAACTTTGACGCTCAGCGAAAAGGTTAATCCAATGGACATCGCAAAGCGTAGACGGCCACATTCAATATTGCATGTTCAATTGACTATACCTAAAGCGATAATTGCTCTACACATGGGTCGTTCAAGATTAGCTATATAACAGCTCTGACCAGAGGATAAGTTAATACAATGGCTGTTGTACCTTGTTGATTGCTATACTCAGACGTTCATTGCCAATTGTTAATGTCTCTAGATATAACTGACTCATACTTTGATCATACTAAAATTGCTGTAGAAATAATGCCGTCAGTGAACAGATTAATTTGACAGCTAGACTGCTCTTATGGTGGATACATTAAGTACCGTACTGTCAATTGCAGATATATCTAACCATAATTGAATTATACATTTACAATGCCATAATTGCTGAGAAATATATGTCATCAGTAAATAAATTAATCGAACGGCTACAGAACTGTGATGATGGCTGCACTAAGCACTGTGTTGTTAATTTGTAATGTCTCAATGTGTAATGGATGTGTACTTTGTCGTTCTACAATGGATATAGGACCAAAATGATCACTGAACGGAATAATGTAGAGGCTACAAGGCTATGTCGGTGGATGTACTAACCATCGTACTGACAACTGTATGTATCCCTAACCTTAACCGAATTATACATAGCTTATTCTGGAGTTACTTTGGAATTTACATCATAAGTGAATAAAATGGACCATCGGCAGCAGTACTGTAATGGTGGCTGTACTTAGTGCTGTATTGTTCATTGTTAACCAGACGATGGATAATGGATCCGCATTTCTCATTCTAGAATTGTTGTCGGATATACATAATCAGTGAATATACTAGTACGACGAAAACAGTGCTCTGTTCGATGATGTACCAAGCACCGTACTTTCATCTTTAAATATCCACAACCATAAACGTCTTATACACAGGTTATCATATAGTTCCTTTGGAACTTACATCATCAGTAAGCAAACGGTTTAAAGTCTGCAACATCTTGATGATAGCTGTACTCCGAACTGTGATGACGTTTGAACTCAGTACCTTGTTGTCAATTGCTAAAGTCTCGAGGGATATTGGTTATGCATTTCTGGTTTTAGAATTGCTGTGCGATATGCATCATCAGTAAACAGACTAATCCAAATGCAAAAGTGCCCGTTTGGTGCATGTAGCATGCATCGTTCTGTCAATTGTAAGTTTCCTTTGCCATAACCCAACTATACGCTGTTTAGACAAGAATTGCCGTGTAGTTTCTATCATCGATGAACAAACTAATCCAACGGCTACGGCAATATCATCATGGCTGTACCCTGTACTTTGTTATCAATTGCTAATTACTCGTGGGATAACGGATATGTTCACCGTCATTCAAGAATTGCTATAGAATCTAAATCATCACTGAACAGATTAATCCAATGGCTGCAGTGTTTTGTTGGTGGATGTAATATGTAGCGTACCGTATATTGAAAATATCGCTAGTTGTAACCGTAATAGACACTGATTATGCTGGACTTTCTTCGGAAATACCATCGTCAGTGAACAAATGATCCAACGCATATAGCGCTATGATGGTGGCTGAAGTTAGTACAGTGTTGTCAATTGTTTATATATCGAGGAATAATGGATCTGTATTATGTTATTCTAGAATTGTAAAGATAGTCCATATCTTCATAGAACAGAAAAATCTAGCGGCAACACTGCTCCGGTGATGGATGCACATAGTGCCGCTCTCTCATATGTGAAAGTCTCAAGCCGTAACCGTATTATAAAATGATCACTCCAGATTTATATTTGAAAGTGTATCATCAGTTCACATGGTAGTCCAGCGTCTTCAGTACCGTGATGATGGCTGTAATCAGTAATGTGTTGTCAAATTTTCATGTCACGAGGGATAATATATCTGGCTTTTTTCATTCTAGAAATATTGCTGTATATTAATCATCAATGAACAGATTAATTCAGCGACACCAGTGCTGTGTTGGTAGATGTATTATGCACCGTACTGTCAGTTGTTAATTTCACTAGATATAACCATACTGTACAATATGTATTCCAGATTGCTATGGAATATGCATTATTAGTAAGCGAAGTGGCACAACATCTACGTCAGTGTGATGATGGCTATTCAGAGAATCGCGTTGTCAGTTGTTTATATCACGCCGGATAATTGATGTGTCTTTGTCATACTAGGATATCTATACTATAAAAATGATCGCAGAATAGAGTATTCCAACGGCTTGAATACTCTGTTGTTGGACGTACTAAGCACTGTACTGCCAATTGTAAATGTCAGTAGCCGTAACCGTTAAATGCATAGGTTATTCCAGACATTCTTTGCAATTTACGCCATTAGCGAGCAGAATAATGTAGCGGCCACGGTATAGTGACGATGGATGTTCTCAGTACTGCGTTGTTAACTGCTAATTTATCGACGGATATTGGATCTGCTCTTTGTTATACGAGAAATGATATTGAATTTAAATCATCAGTGAAGAGAGTAATCCAACGGCAGCAGTACAGTGGCGGTGGCTATACTCAGTATTTTGTGGCATATTGTTAATATCTCGAGGGACAAGGTACCTGTATTAAGTCATTCTGGAGATGCTATACAATCAAAATAAGCACTGAGCAGATAAATCCAATTGCTACAGTACCCTGTTGATGGATGTACTATAAACAGTACTGCCAATTGCAAATATCTACAGCCATAACTGCACTATAAATTGACTAATCCAGACTTGCCTAAGAATTTGAATCATCTGTGTAAAAGTTAATCGGACGGCTGCAGTACTCTGATGATGGCTGTAATCAGTACTTGTTCATCACTTGTTAATATCTTGAGCGATATTGAGTCTGTCCCTTGTCATCATAGAATCTTAATGGAATATAGATCAACAATAAGAAGATTAGTCCAACTGCTGAAGTGATCTCTTTGTTGATGTGCATGCTACCGTACTGGGAATTTTAAATATCTCCAGACATAGCTGATGCACGCATTGATTATTGTAGAACTGCAGCTGAACTTATGTCGTGAGTGAACAAATGTTTCCAACGGCTACAGTACTGTGATGATGCCAGAACTCAGTAGTGTTTCGTCAGTTGCTAATGTCGCTGGCGATAATGGGCCAGTTCTTTGACATCCTAGAACTGCAATAGAAACCAAATCACCATTGAACAGATAAATCCAATAGCCACAGGGCCATGTTGATGAATGTAGAACGAACCGTACTGCCATTTGGAAATATTTCTGGCCATAGCCGTCCTGTACAAGGATTACCTTATACTTGCGTTGGATTTACATCATCAGTGAACAAACCTAACCAACCGCTACAGTGCTCAATTGCTGGATGCATCAACTACCGCACTGAGTGCTCTAAATATCCCTAACCATAACTGATATATACATTGATAAATCTAGAACTGCTGTGGAGTATAGGTTATCAGTGTTCAATTTAATCCAAAGCCTACATTCCTGTCATGATGACTGCACTTAGTACTGTTTAGTCAATTGTTAATATCTCGTGCGATAATGGGTCAGTCCTCCTAGAATTGCAATAGGATCTAAATCATTATAGATCAGATCAATCCGACTACTACGGTGCTTTATTGGTGACTGTACTAACT
Organism: Eufriesea mexicana; assembly: GCF_001483705.2. NCBI lineage: Eukaryota > Metazoa > Arthropoda > Insecta > Hymenoptera > Apidae > Eufriesea > Eufriesea mexicana. Next base: position 335,756 of record NW_016925399.1, read on the forward strand.
ACGGTACTGGGAAATGTGAATATCTCTATCCATAATTGATGCATACCTCGATTATTTTGGAACCCTAGTGGAATTTAAGTCATAAGTGATCAAATTAATGCAAAGGCTGCAGCACTCTGACGGCTGCACTCGGTACTGTTGTGTCAATTGTTCATATCTCGAGCTGTAAGGGATATGTCGTTCGTCATTTTAGAGTGGCTATAGACCCTAAGTCATCACTGAACAGGATAATCGAACGGCTACAATGCCCTGTAGGTGGATATACTAGGAACGGTGCTGCCAATTCGAAATGCCTCTAACCATAAAGGACCCATACAAGGATTACACTTGACTTTCTATGGGATTTAATTTGTCACTGAACAGATTAATCCAACTTCGGCAATGCTGTATTGGTGGATGCACCAACTACTTGGAGGTGTATGTATCACTAGACCTAACTGGTAAATACCTTGATTATTCTATAGCTACTGTGGTACTTGAGTCATCAGCGAACAGATTAATCCAACGGCTGCAGCACTGTGCAGATGGCTGCTGTTATGTCAATTTTTAATGACTCGAGCAGTGACGGATATGCCTTTTATCATTGCAGAATGGCTATGGAATCTACATCAACATTGAGGATGCTAATCAAACGACTAATGTGCCTTCTTGATGGATGTGCAAGAATCCGTACTGTGTAATGCAAATATCACCGTACTATACATTAGATACTCTAGACTTGCTTCGGAACTTACATAATCAGTGAAAAATTTATCCAGCGGCTTCAGTACAGCGATTATGTCTCAGCTTAGTACTGTTTCGTCAAATGTTAATATTTTGCAAGATAATGTGTCAGTCCTTTGCCATTCTAGAACTGAAATAGGGTTTAAATCTCAATAAATAGATTGATAAAACGACGGCAGTTCTCTATTGGAGATGTTCCCACCACCGTTCTGGGAAATGTAATTATCCTTCTCCATAACTGATGTGTACATTGATTATTCTAGAATCACTGTGGAATATACATCATCAGGAACAGATTAATCCAACCGCTGTAACACTGTGGTAATTGTTGTGCACAGTACAGTTACGTAAATAGTAAGCCTCACGTGCTACAGCGAATACGTCTTTTGCCACTCTGGAACTGCTATAGAATCTGAATCATCAATAAAATGTTTAATCCAACAACTGCATTGCTCTGTTGGTGGATGTACCAACTAACGTTCTGGATACATATTTAAACTATACAGTTTAAATCATCAGTGGACAAATCACTGCGTGGCCTACAGTGCTCTGCTAGCCGGTGCACAGAGTATCGTAATATCAGTTGTAAATATCCTTAGACATAACCGTACCCTACATTGATTACTCTGGAGTGGCTATGGAATTTAAATAGTCATTGAACATGTTAACGCATCTACTACAGTACTGTGACGTGGGCAGTACTGAGTCCTGCTATGGCAATTGCTAATGTCTGGAGATATAGTGGATCTGCAATTGGAAATTATAGAATTGCTATAGAATTTATGTCATCGTTGAACAGATTAATCGAACGGCTACAGTGGTATTTTGGTGTATGTAGTACGTTCCTTACTGTCCGTTGTAAATATCTGTAGACATAGCCGTAGAGTGCATTGATTATTCTATAATTGCCTTTTAATTTACATCGTCAGTGTACAAATTATTGCACTGCAACGTTACTGTGGTGATGGCTGTTGTGTTGTACTGTGTTGTCAATTGTTTATATTTAGATAGACAATGGATCTGCCTTTTTTCGTTCTAGAATAGCTAAAGAATCTGTATCGTCATTGATCATGTTAATCCAATAGCTAAATTGCTCTGTTGGTTGATGTACTGTGTACCGTACTCCCAATTTTGAATATCTCCAGCGATAACCGTACTATAAACTTATTAATGCAGTATTGCTATAGAATTTACATCACCATTGAACAAAGTAAATCACCTACCTCGGTAATGCGACGAATGCTGTACTAATTGCTATATTGTCAATGGTTCATACAAAGAGGGGTAACGGATCTGTCTTCCTTCATTCTAGAACTGCTGTAGCATATAGATCATCAATGAACAGAGTATGCCAACGGCAACGGTGCTCTTTTGGTGGATGCACTGAATACCGTATTGCCAGTTGTATATATTACTAGACATAACCGTCCTGTAAATTGATTGTTATATAATTGCTTTGCAACTTAAGCCATCAATGAACAAGTTACTTCAACGGCTACAGTAATATGATGGTGGCTGCGCTCAGAACAGTCTTGTCAATGGTTAATATCTCGTGGGATGATGGATCTGTAACTTGTCACTCTATAATTGCAATAGAATCCAAATCATCATTGAACCGATTAATTCTGAGGCTACAGTGCTCAGCTGGTGGATGCACTATGTTCCGTACTGTCAATTGTAAATGTCTCTAGCCATAACCGTACAATACATTGATCATTCTAGATTGCCTGTGGAAATCAAACCGTTTATGTTCATGTTAATCTAACGGCTACAGTAATATGGTGATGGCTATACTCAGTACCTTATTCTCAATTGTTAATATTTAAATCGGTGGTGAATCTGCCTCTTTTCCTTCTAGAACTGTTGTAGGGGGCATATCATCAGCGAACAGATTAACCAAACAGCTGCACAACTCTGTTGGCGTGTGTACCACGTATGTACGATTATTCTGGAATTGTTTTCGAATTTACATCACCAGTAAACGAAGTAGTTCAGGTGCTACAGTAATGTCGTGTTTGCTGTACTCAGCACTGCGTTGACAATTGTTAATGTAACCAGGGCCAATGTATGTGTCTTCTTCCATTGCAGAATTGCTGTAAGATATAAATCATAATCTAACAGATTAGTGAAACGGCAGCTGTACCCTGCTGGTGGAGGAACCAAGTACCGTTGAGTTAATTGCAAATATAACAAGCCACAAGCGTACGGTGTACAGATCAATCCTACCGCAAAAGTGCTATGTTGGTGGGTGTACTATGTCCCATAGTGTCAATTGTAAGTATAAAATACATAACCGTACTATACAATGATAATTATAGAAATGCTTTGGATTTCACATCATCAGTGAAGGAAGTTGTCCAACGGCTACAATACTGTGATGATGGCAGACATCAACACTCTATGATCAAAAGTCAATATCGCTACCGATATATGATATAAACATTGATAATTCAAGAATTGCTATGACGCTTAAATCGTCAGTGAGCATATAAGTCATACGGCTACAGGGCTTTCTTGGCGGCTTTACACAGCATAAAATTGACATATGTTAATATCTCCAGAGGAAATTGCTTTGTCCATTGATGATTCAATAATTGCTGAAGAGCTTATATGACCTGTGAGCAGATTAATTCAATGACTATAGTATTGTGTAGACAGCTACACTTAGCATTGTATAGACACTTGTCAACGCCAGTACCGACATACGATCTATTCATTAGTCACTCTAGAATTGCTAAATGGCTTAAATCATCAGCGAATAGATTCAACCAACGGATACAGTGCTGTGTTGGTGGATAAACTTAGCACTGACCTGCTAATGGAAAATATCTCTGGCCATAGCACTTCCATACATTGATTAATCTGTAGTTGCTGTGGAATCTAAATCACCAGTTGTATAGTTATTCCAACTGCTACAGTACTGTGATGTTGGCGATAAAAGGTACTGTGTTATCAATTGCTGATACCCCGACCGATAATGATTCTGTCTTCCATCATACTAAAATTGCTATAGAACTTATGTCACTGAACGTATTAATTCAATGGTTACAGTGCTCTCTTGGTGGTTGTAACAAGTACCGCAATGCCAATTGCAAACATCTCCATGCACAACTAATGTATACATCGATTATTCTAGACCTACGGTTGAATATAAGTGATCAGTGGTATAATTATTCCGATGGCTACAGTGCCGTTATGACGGCTGTAATCATTACTATTATGACATATGTCAATGTCTCCAGCGATAATTGCCCTATCCATAGATCTGTCTACAATTGCTGAACAACTAGGATGGCAAGTGGTGAGATTATTTCAATGGCTACATTATTGTACAGATGGCTACACTTGGTACTGTATTGTCATGCGTCAATTTCATTAAAGGTGTGTGGTCTAACAGTTGATAACTCTACTGTTGCTATAGAGTATACAGAATCAGTGAACAGATTAATCCAACGGCTACTATGGTCCGTTGGTGGATGCACTAATCAGCGTGCGGCCAATTGTATGTGTCTCTAGACATAAATGATGTATGCCTCTGTTATTCTATAATTGTTGTGGAATTTACATCATAAGCGAACAGATAATTGCATCGGCTACCGTACTGTGTTGGTGGCTGTACTCAGTACTGTGTCCTCAGTTGCTAATGTCGAGAGCGATAACCGATCTATGAATAGCTTATTCTAAGGTTGCTGCGGAATTACATGATCAGTGAACAGATTAATGAAATGGGTACATTACAGTAATGACGGCTGTACTCATTAATCTTTTGACATATGCCAATGTCTCCAGCGAAAATTGGTCCGTCCGTTGATCGTTCTGGAGCTGCCCTACAGTTCAATTCATGACTTAACTAATTAATACAATGGTTACAGTGCTGTGTAACTGGAAGTACCATGTATCGCACTACCAACTCAAAATATCATTAGCCATAACAGATGTATACATTGCTTATTTTAGAGCTGCGGCGGAATTTAAATGATCAGTGAACATATTAGCGGAACGGCTACATTACCATTATGATGGCTGTACTCAGTAATGTTATCTCAATTGATAATATCTCGGGCTGTCACGTACATCTGCTTGTCACTCTAGTGTGGCAGTAGAATGCATATCATCATTTAAATGGTTAATCCAACAGATACAGTGCCCTGTTGATGGATGTACAAGGAACCGCACTGTCAGTTGATAATATCTCCAGGAATAACCGTACTGTATATTTATCATTGGTGGATGAAATAATAACAATATTTATTTAAACGCTTAATAGCAGGATGCAAACTGTGACATAATCAGTAGGAATAGACTCGCTCCTCTCTACGATATAGTCTATACGCGAAACTCTTACACACAACGTCTTCTTCTGTAGGCTATACAACAAGCGCTAAATGTTTTTCACGACTCTTAGTCATACACGAGGCGCACATATATCCTTCCGCACAAACACTTTTCTCATTTATACCAATTAAACTATGACAACTACCACCAAAACCATGACCGGAATTCATTACACATTAGAAACCGACGCATACCTGCTCCACTCATCCCAAAACATCTAGACTCAGAATTCGATGTAACCACTACTACAATCTCCCCCCTTGGCTTCACAGGCTTTACACACATAAAGTTTTATATTCTTTAATAAATTTCATCCACTCAACGCTGTAGCCATTGAATCTGCATCAATACCTTCTTTGGCTACATGTGCCACTCTCCATGTATAAATGAATACTATTTCTTCAATATAATGGCCCTTCCTATTTAACAATTTCGTCTTTGTTTTAAGGTTACCTACGTTTGCCTGTTTAACCGCGCTTAAATTATCGCATTTTAATTGTTTGCATTCAATCGGCGTTCCAATCCCGTTCATCAAGTCGCTCATCCACGATATTTCCTTTAATCCTTCCATCATCGCCTCCAATTCACTTTCTGTGGAAGAGAGTGCAACTGTCTGTTGCTTTTCACTTCTCCAATGGACCATATCTCCATTTCTGTGTGCTGAGTGCTGTCCCATGAAGCATCTGTGTTAGAATTTAATCCCTCCTTCCGATTTGTGTCCCATATTCCATTTGATAATTTATTTTCCCTTTCGAATATCGGAGTTCTCTCTTCAATGTGTTGACGTGCAGTGCTCTTGGATTTTTGCTAAATTGTGATAAACAACATTGTGCAAAGGGAATATCGGGTCTCGTTGATAGGCTTAGGTACGTTAACCTCCCTAGCAGCTTTTGATAATTTTATTCATCGCTCAACGGGCTGCCACCTTCTTCGCACAGTTTCTGATTTACATCAATAGGCGTACTTACCGTATCGCAATCACCCATTCCATGTGCATTCAATATACGTTTCGTATAATTCTGTCGTGTAATGATCAATTTTTGATCTTTGTAATTCTATTTCATTCCCAATAATTGCTTACTTACGCCAAGGTTCTCTAATTTGTTATGATTTTGAAATATATTGGTATATTTTTCTTCAGGTAGATCTTCACTAATGACTACGGTCATATCGTCCACGTGTATGCCTCAGTACACAAAATTGTATCCTTCTCTTATAAGGAATAGACATGGACCTTGTACACATTACTTTACACAAATCTCTAACAAGGTATCAGTTGAATATGTAATGCAGCATCTAGTTGCTTTTTCCAGTCATAGATGCTCTACTTTAATTTACAGGCTTGTCCCTTTTTTTCCCTAATACCATCAGTAATCTCCGTGTACAATTCTTCGTCCAACTTTCCATGCAGAAATGCAGTTTTTACGTCGTAACTATTGACTTTCATTTTATATTCAGCACATATGCGGAGTAACAATCGCCATGTCTTCATTCTAATTGTCAGCGGAAATGCCTGCTCGTAATCTAATCCAGATATTTGAGCACAACCTAATGCCACTAATCGCGGCATGTATCTTCCTTCTAAAGCTTCATAATTTTCTTTTCTGTTAAAACTCAACTTACACAATACCAAATTTTTATTTTTCGGCCGATTCACTGTATGCGACACTTGACGTTTCTGTAATGATTCTATAACTCTCTATACTGCTTCTCTACACTGATCCCATTCTGGACATTGCGTGCCTGTGTTATGGTAGCAGAAATTTTTTATTCAACACCTCCCACTGCGTTTCTATCTTTAATCATTGAGTATCACCTCAGGTCCCTTTGTTTATTCAATTTCTCTTGCACACTACTTCTAAGAAATACTTTTACTTTAATTGCTACCTTCGTCACAAAATACGGTCTTCCAGCACTTTTTTCTGGTTGTCGGTTCTACTTTTTCGATAGTTATTTCTTCAATTTCATTATTTTGCTCTACCCTCGTACCTTCATCGTTGTCAATTTCAATTCTTAAATGTGTATAATCGCAGCCTACCTCTTCACTGGCACTTTCCTCGTCATTCATTCCAATTCTTAATTTTCTTTCGCATTCAAAGCTTCCTTGAGAGGCCTCGTTAACGTCTTCATCTTCTTCTACATCAAAATTAGCAAGAATTATGTTTTCAATAATTTCACATTTACCTTCTTTGTACCGAAAGGATTCCGATCCGTTCCTTTCTTCATCAAATCAAACATCAGAGTCGAACTTTATATTTCTTGCCTCTGGTATGCATATTCAGTATGTATTGTTTTCCTTTTATGCCACAAATATTCCTTTTATGGTCTTTAAATCAAATTTCTTCTTACGTTCTCCTTTACATATTAAATACGCTATACACCCATATCGCCGCATGTGCTTTATGTTAGATTGTTTTTTGTAGTATAACTCATATGGTGTTAGTCATGATCCCACGATTTATACCGATTTCGAGTGTATACCGCTGTGTTCGTTGCTTCTACGCAAAGAATAAGACATAATTTCGTATATCACTATCGTCCTGGTTACCTCGATGATTGCCATGCTCTCTTTGCCATGATTGCTCTTTCCGCAATTCCGTTACATGCACGAGTCTTGGGAGGACTCATTTCGTGGACAAATCCATTGGAATCAAACCGGCTCTTTAATTCCTTTCCTTCATATTCCCCACCCTTGTCAGACCTAATACTCTTCAAACGTAGTTCCGTTTGGTCTTCCTTTAATTCTACTATTCTTTTCAGTTCTTCGGCAGCTTCACTTAGAACCCTCAGAAGTTATATAAACATCATGCTCGAATAATCATCGACGATACCTAATATGTAATATTTCTTTCCATAGGACGAGGGATTGAGTGGACCTATCAAATTCGTATGCCATAGTTCTAAACTACGTTTTGTTCGTATAGCATTATGTCGCTGATGCTGCTTTTTACATGCTTTTCCTTGTAGACGTGTTACGCATACCTTTTCCAAAGAACAATCCATTCCTAATGCTAGATATATTCTTCACATTCCTTCTACAATTGCTTTCTTTGCATGTCCTAATCGTTCGTGCCATACCTCATTTGCTGCTGATAATGCCACTATCCTCTAAACTTTTATAGATATCCTCACATAATACGCGTTTTGTTCTCCTACCGCGGTCAACTGTATGCCACCTAATTTGTCCTACATTATTGCTCCACATATACTGAAGTTCATATCGTAGCCATGGTCAGTTATGTTCGCTACAGGAAGTAAATTGGAATTCAATCCTGGTATGTGCAATACATTTTTTAGTTTCAAATTATTATTGCGGGAAGCTTCTTTGAGAGTGACATTTCCGATTTCCTTCGAGTTTAACTTCTCTCCTCCGTTGTCAGCCATATTAATTTTTCGTTGTTCCTCATAATTATTCTCACAAATTAATTCGTTATTAGTCATATGGCTTGCAGATACGGAATCCATCAGACGTATAGGATAATTATTTTCCTCACCTTCGTTTATTTCATTTCCATTTTTCTCACTCGCCTCGTATAGCTTGTCTCTCTTTGAAATTTGACTAGTTCTCGTTACTGCCTCTTCAGGCGTGTATGCCGATGAATCTACACTTTAACGACATTGTCTTATACTTTCTCCACGAAGACCAGCATAAGGAATTCCTCCTGGCCCTCATCTCAATGGCGTTGAATTTCCTTGCGTTCGCGACAATTTGCTGCTATGTGATTGAGTCGCTAACGGTTGAAACATTTTCTACTTGGATTACAGTCAGACGCCCTGTGCCCTTCGATCCCACAGCTGCAGCAATTGCCGTCTGTCCTATCTCTCTCTTTCAGTTTCTTCACTATTTCACATTCTTTATTAGTTCTTCCTTCTTTCCCCTTTGCTCTGCTAATTTCTTCCTGCTTTAACGCAAATCTCATGTCACTGACAGATATATTCCTCTATGATTCTAGTACCCCCACGTTTGGGTTATACTCGGGTAGAAATTCTGGTAATAAAAACATTTCAATTTTATAGTAATCAACATTCCTTCCAAGTAGAATACATTGGTTATTTAAACACTCTGCCCTGTCCAGGAACGTTTGAACGGTCTATTCGCTCAAAATTTTGATATTCGGTAGCTCACTACGGGATTATGCCTTTAATTCTTCCGTGTTTGGAGCTATATCTCCCTTGAATGTTAAGTATAATTGTTCAGAAATTCTATTCTATTATATCCTGATAATTGCGCCTTGCACATCGTATTAAGAGTAGTTGCCTCAGATGCATGTCTATTGTCAACCCATTTGGCCAAATATTTAATTTCTCCTCATAATTTAATACTCCCTCGACTGGTTTAGACATGGTTTTGCCTCTATAACTTTCTTCCATTATCGTTTTGGTTGTGTTTTCTACTCTTTCTTTCCATACAAAATAATTTGTGTCATTGGGTGGTTCAACATTTGTGATATTCAATGCTTCGCTACAATAGAAGCTTCTAGAATGATCTTTTAGTATGTTATTAATTATAACCACGCTCTGCAACCCATTGCTGCAGGTGGATGTAATAATAACTATATTAGCTTTATCGTTTAATAACGTAACACAAATTCTAATTGAATTAGTACAAATGGTCTCGCTCCTCTCTACGATATGAACGGTACACGACACCCTAACGCAAAACATGTTTTCTTGTTGACTATCCTCCAAGTATTAACAGCTTTCCACGATTCTATGCCATACTAGTCACGCACATTTATACATCCACACAAACGTTCTTCACCCTAGCAAAACATGTTTTCTTGTTGACTATCCTCCAAGTATTAACAGCTTTCCACGATTCTATGCCATACTAGTCACGCACATTTATACATCCACACAAACGTTCTTCACCCTTGTACCGAACATACTATGGCAACTGCCACCGAAAAAATAACTTGAATTCGTCACAAACTGGAATACCGCGTATACACGCACCACCTATCCCAACACATATATACTCAAAGACATATATAACCGGTACCACAACATTGATTGCTCTAGACCTGCGTTGGAATTTACGTCAGAAGTGCGCAAATTAATACAACGGCTACAGCACCTTGATGATGGCAGGACTTGGCACTTTACCGACCGTTGCTAATATCTTGAGCGGTAACGGCTATGTCCGTTTTCACTCTAGAATTGCTACAGAAAATAAATCAACATTGAACGGATCAACCGAACGTCTGCAGAGCTCACTTTATGGGTGTACAAAGAATTGCACTTACAATTATAAATATCTCCGTCCATAACCGTACCATTCATTGACTATTCTAGAATTGCTGTTAAATTTAAATTATCGAAGAACTCACTAGACCAACGGCTAAAGCATAGTCCTGGTGATTATACTCTGTACTGTTTCCACAATTGCTAATGTCTCGAGCAAGAGAGGGTCACTAATTCGTCACTCTTAAGCTACAATAGAATATTAATCATCACTGAAAAGATTATTCCAATGGCTACAGTGCTCCATTAGTGAATGTACCAACAGCAACGGTGACAGTATCCTCTTTATGGTCGCACAAGGAGCCGTACTGCCTATCGTAAATATCTCTAGCCATTATCGTACTATGCAGTTACTAGCCTAGACTTGCTTTGGTATTTAAATCATCACTGATCTGATTAATCCAGCGTCAACCGTGCTCTATTGGTGGATGTACCAAATACCAAACTGTAAGCTGTTAATGTCTCTAGCTATACCTGATGGGTACAATGGTTGTCCTGGAGCTACTGTGGAACTTAAGTCATTACTAAACAGATTATACCAACGGCTACAGTACTTTGACGGTAGATATACTTAGAACTGCGCTGTGGATTTTTAAAATCTCGAGCGGAAATGGATCTCTCTTCTGTCATTCTAGAATTGCTAAAGGAACATAAAACATCACTGAACAGATCAATCCAACGGCCACAGTGCTCTATTCGTGGACGTACCTACTACCTCACTGGGAGTTGTAAATATCTCCAGTCACAATTGATGCATTCTCTGATTACTCTGGCACTACTGTGGAATTTAAGCCATGCGTGAAGAAATCAAACCAACGGCTACAGTACTGCGACTGTGCCTGTCCTTAGTAGCGTGTGGTTAGTTGTTAATATCTCGAGCGGCTATTGATCTTTCCTTTGTCACTCTGGAATGTCTATGGAATACGAACCATCATTGTACAGATCAATAAAACGGCTACAGTGATTTGTTGATGGATGAACAGAGAAACGTACAGTTGCAAATACCTTTAGATGTAACCGTAATATACCCTGATTATTATCGAAGTATTCTTAAACTCAAGTTGTCAGTGAAATAATTCGTACAACGGCTTATCTATTGTGATGATGGTTGTGCTCATAATAGTATCGTCAATTGTTAATGTCTCGAGCGATAATGGGCCAGACCTTTCTCATTCTAGAATTGGTATAGAAACGAATATCATGAATGTACAGGTTACTTCAGCGGCTACAGTGCTCCGTTGATAGAAGGACCAAGCACCGCACTGTCAATTGCAAATACCACTAGCCATAAACGTACTATATATCGGATATTCTAGATTTGCTGCTAAAGCTAAGTTACCAGTGGTGATGTTAGTCCAACGGCTTCGGTACTGTGATGACGGCTATATTCAGTACTATTTCGTCTATAGCTAATGTCTCGGACCATAATGGGTCTGTCCTTTCCCATTCTAGAATTGCAATAGAATTTATATCATCAAGGAAGAGATCAATTCGACGGCTCCAGTACTGTGATGAGGGCTGTACGCAACGCCGTCATGGCAACTGTTAATATCTCGAACTGTGGGTGATATGTTCTTTTTCTTTCTAGAGTTGCAATAGAATACACGTCATCCTTGAACATGACCTTTCAACGGCTACGCGCTCCATTGATGGATGTACTAAGCGCCGTACTGTCAATTTCAAGTATTTGTTGCCATAACCGTACTGTACATTGAATATTATAGAATGGCTGTGGATTTCTGTCATGAGTGAACAAATAATCGATCGTCTACAGCACTGTGGTGATAGCTGTACACAGTACTGCTATGTCAACCAATAATATTTCATGCGACACTGGATACGTCCGTTGTCATTCTAGGATTACTACAGAATGTAAATCTTCATTCGACAGATTATTCCAGCGTCTGCAGTCCACTGTCGGTGGATGTTCTATTTACCTTAATATCAATTTTAAGTGCACCTATACAATACCGTTCAATAAGTTCGTTAACCTTGAATAGGTTTGGAAGGCACGTCATCATTGAACAAATTAGTAGAAATACTACGTTAGTGTGATGGTTGATGCACTCTGTCCTGCTATGTCCAGAGTTAATTGCTACGGCGACAATGGATATGTATTTTGTCATCCGAGAATTCCCAGGGAATATAAGTCATCTGTGAAAGGATTACTCCAGCAGCAACAGTCCCCTGTTCGTGGTTGTACTATGTAACGCACTCTCAGTTTTAAGTATCTCTAGAAATGACCGAACTATACATTGATTATTCTAGAATTGCTTCGCGATTAACATGTTCTGTGAGTTAATTAATCGAACGCCCACGTTACCGTGATGGTGGTCGCGCTTGATACTACTATGTCAATTGTTAATGCATGGCGATGTAATGGATTTGTATCCTGCAATTCTATTACTGCTGCAGAATCTAAATCATATATCAACAGAATAATCCCCGGCTGCAAAACTCGCTTGGTGCATGTAGTAAGTATCGTGCTGTCAATTGTAAATGTCTCTAGCCATATCCGTACTATACATAGGTTATTCCAGATTTGCCTTTTAATAAACATCGTCGGTGGATAAATTATGCCAACGGTTTCAGGACAGTGAGGACGACTGTTCACAGAACTGTTGTGTCAATTCTTGATGGCTACAGCTATAATGTGTCGCAATGCTATTGTTCTACAATTGCTCGGGAATTTATGTCAGCAGTGAACACATTATTCCAGCGGCAACAGCGCTCTGTTGGAGGAAGTACTGTGGAACGCACAGTCAATTGTAAATATCACGAGCCATACCCGTACCATAAATTGGTTATTCCAGAATTTCTGCTAAATTCAGTTTGTTAGTGAAGAAATTAGTTCAACGGCTTAAGTATACTCTGTTGATGTTTGCACTTAGCAGAGTTTCCTGAATTGTTAATTTCTCGAGCCACAACAGATCCGTCTCTTGTCATTCTACAAATGCTATAGAACGTAAGCCATCATTTAACAGGTTAATCCAACGGCTACAATGCACTGCTCATGGATGTAATGAGTACAGTACTGTCAGTTGTAAATATCTCTGTCTATAACAGTGCCGTATATTCAGTATTCTAGAATTGCTGCTAAATTTAATATGTCAGTGATGAAAGTAGGCCAGTGACTTTAAAAATCTGATGACGGATGCACTCAGTACCGTTTCGTCGCGCGTTAATAACTCGTGTTATGCCGGATGTGTCATTTGTCATTCTATAATTGCTATAGGATATGAATCACAATTCAACATATTAATCCACCGGCTAGAGTGCTCTGTTAGTGAATGTAATGCGTACCGTGCTCTCAACTTCAAATATCTGTAACTATAACCATACTATAAATTGATACTTCTAGAACTGCTGTTAAACCTTAGGTGAACAAATTAGTCCAACGGATAAGGTAGTGTGATGGTGGCTGTACTCAGTACTGTCTCGTTTGTTCTTAATATCTCGTGTGATAATGGACACACCCTTTGTCAACCTAGAGTTGCAATAGTATATAAGTCAACACTGAACAACGTATACCAAAGGCTGCAATGCTATATAGGTGGATGTACCAACTGCTGTGCTGTGAATAGTATCCATCTCTGGCCATAACTGCTGCATACATAGATTACGCTAGAAATACTGTTGAATATATGTCGTAAGTGATTAGATTAATCCAACGGCCACTATGCCGTCGTCATGGTTGTACTCAGTACGATTGAGTCAATTGTATATGTCACTAAACATAACAGCACAATGCATAGGTTATGCTAGAATCACTTTCGAAATTACATCGTCAGTGAACAGAGTTATTCAACGATTACAAAACCGTGATAATGACTGCACTCAGTTCTGTTTTGTCATCTTTCAATATCTCGAAGCCTAATGGATCCTCATTTCTCGTTCTGGAATTGCTGTAGAGCATACATTTTCAGTGAGCAGACTAATCCAACGGGAAGTGTGATCTGTTGGAGGATGTACTATATGCCGTACTGTCAATTGTAAATATCACTAGCCAAAACCGCGCTATACACATGTTGTTCTAGAATCAGCTTCGAATTTGCATTATGTGTGAACAAGGTAGTAAAGCGACTACATAACAGTGATGGTCGGTATACTCGGTACAGCGTTGTAAATTGCTAATATGACGAGCATCGATGGGTCCGTATTTTGTCATTCCAGGATTGTTATGGTGATTTAACCATCACTGATCAGAATAATCGTACTGCTACTGTGCTATGTTGGTGAATTTAAAATGTACGATGTTGTCAATTGGAAATATCGGAAGCCGTAACCGTAGTATGCAGTGATTATTCCGGAAATGCTTTGGAATTTTCATCATCAGTGGATAAAGATATACGACGGCCACAATGCGGGGATGATGACTGTACTCAGTTCTGTGTTGCCATTTGTTAACATCTCAGGAGATAACGGACCTGCATTTCCAGTTCTTGGATTGCTGTGGAATATACATCATCAGGGAACAACGGCAACACTGACCTGTTCGAGGACGTAACAAATGCCGTACTGTCATTTGTAAATGTCACTAACTGTAACCGTACATTACATAAGTCATACTAGAATCACCTTCGAATATACATCATCAGTGAGAAAATGAGTCCAACGGCTACATTTCTATAATGGTGGCTGTGCTCAGTACTTTGCGGAGAATAGCTAATGTCTCGAGGGACGGTGGATCTATATTTTGCCATTCTAGCATCTTTAAGGAATTTAAGTCATCACTGAACAGAAAATTCCAACGGCTACTGTGTTATATTCTTAGATCCATTATGTACCAGACTGGCAATTGGAAATATCTGAAACCATAACCGTAGTATACAGTGATTATTCTATAATTCCTTTGGAGCTTTCGTCAGCAGCGAGCAAAGTTATTCACCGGCTACAATGCAGTGGTGATGACTGTACTCAGCGCCTTGTTTTCATTCGTTAACATCTCAAGGGATAATGGATCTGCATTTCCAGTTCTAGAATTGCTGTGGGTGATGCATCATCAGTGAACGTATCGATACAGCGGCAACGCACGCCTGTCGGCGGACGTCCAAAATATCGTACTGCCAATTATAAATATCACAAACCGTAACCGCACAATACATATGTTATACCAGAATGACCATTGAATGCACATTATCAGTGAAAAAAGTTGTCCAACGGCGACATTAAGGTGATGGTGGGTATA
>NW_016925401.1:0-788 GCF_001483705.2 Eufriesea mexicana
CTGTTCAAAAACTAAAACAGCAGCAGTAATGTAAAAATCATATATGTTTGCAGAATTTAACCCGGATAGTATTATTCTTTACAATGAAAAATTTTGTTACAGAGATGTTCATCTTTTCAATCATTTAGTGAAGAAGCAGAGGAAGATGAAGAAGAATCTGCGATATTAAATAAAAAGTTTAGTGGTAAGAGCAAATCAGCTCATGATCATATAACTGATCCAAAATTAAGCTCATAACCAGCTGGACCTGCAAATTAAGAAAGGAAACAAGACCGTATTAGCGATTGAGAATTATTGGAGAATAATTGGAAACTTAACAAATTATCCGATTTCTGCGATTAATGTTCGGACTTTTATAGCTGTTTCGCATAGCTGGCTCCTTGCGCAACATTCTTATACAATTTTTGCACATAATTTAACGCTAATTAGTTTGTTATTATTACTTACTTGACGACGTACGTGATTCGATAACAACGGTCGGCGCGATGGTCCAACAGAATAATCAATTATGAACAAAATTAGAAGTAAAATAAGAACAAAAATGATATGAGAATGTTCGTAAGGGTATTGTTTTTATAATGTGTGCATATAATTTGTAAATTAATTGCATAGAAGATTGTAATTAATGAAAAACTAATAGTATTATCAGCATCAATTTGAACATTTTGAGTAATAATTACACATATACTATTATACGTAAATTATAATACTTATCGTTAGTAACAAATTATTAATGTTAATAACAAATTGTTCACAACGTAAATTTACAATAAAAGTGAAAACATTAA
>NW_016925401.1:6219-27451 GCF_001483705.2 Eufriesea mexicana
CACGTGTAAGTCTTGGCGAGTGCGACAGTGACTGGAATTGAGCTAGGCCCGATCGGGAGGGTGCCGAGGTATGAAGTTATCTCTGTACACGGGAGTACATCGCCTAGGCTAGTCGGTCTTTCGAATAATCGCGAATTCGTTCGGGCGCGTCGCGATTATCTATTTGCTCGCGTGTTTGATATTTCATTCCCTATTTTTATGGGAACTTGAAAATATCTTAGCGTTGCGACAGTAGAGTTTCAGTATACCGAATCGAAGTTCCCTTTGTAAGACACGAAATAAAATAAAGTGTCAGTAGAGTCACTTTAACTTAATTCGCTCCAAGTTAGATTAGGGTACCTTTGATACAGGTAGCACCAGCAGGCTGCGCCACTAGGGCGCATGTCGGGTCTCGATGCGTAGCCACCTCCTCGTGGTGAGACCTGGTAATTGGTATCGATTCCCAAAAATTATTTTTTTGAAGACGATACGAAGCTAAGAGCTACGCATAAAGTTTAAGATATGTGCTATTTCTTGTACATTTTAAATGTTCTCGTCGAACTTTAAAAATTAAGAGTGGGCAATATCTGTTAAAGTAATATGTGAAGTAAGAAGAATAAAGTACGGGAGGTAAGGTAAGTAAGGTAAGTAAGGCAAGGAAGCAAAGTAAGCAAAATAAGGTAAGTAAGGTAAGTAAAATAATTAAAATCTCCTGCAATGAATAGTCTGTGTATAGTATGTATATTCACGCAAATGCTGCGAAATTTATCTGGCTAAAACTGGTAGAAAGTGACGTCATTCCTAGGAACCTGTCGATAGGCGACTTCCTATTATGTTATATTATCCTAATACAAAATCGTAAAATTGGCTGAAAATTTTACGCCAAAGTGTAAAATGATTGACCACAGAATTCTTGGAAATGACGTCATTTCTGGGCATCTGTCGGCGAGCAACCTTCTATTATGTTATGTTATCCTAGTACAAAGTCGCGAAATCGGTCAAGAAATTCTCGCCGAGGCGGCAAAAGTATTCTACAAAGAATTCTTGAAAATGACGTAATTTCTTGGAACTGGCTTAACGATGGACCTCCTTTCATATTATGTTATCCGGATACAAAATTGTCAACTTGGTCAAAAGTTTCTCGCCGAGCCGGCAAAAGTATTGTCCACAGAAGTTCAAAAGTATTGTCCATTACAGCGGCAAAAGAATTGTCCATTTGTTTATAAAGCGTAAATTAATAAATCATACATGAATCTAATAATGAGACACAGAGTATATTTTATGTCATAAATGTATTATAATAAGATCTGATATATAGATACAATGTAGATGCTTATATCATTATAATATTTTATAAATAAACAACAAATAACATTCTTAACATACAAGTGTATTATGTTTTTAAAACATATGTTAACAGAATTTAAAAAATTTGTTATTCTTTTTTGAAATTATTTGTTTAAATTACATTAAAAAGTTCTGTTTAAATTATTATTAAAATATTGTAATATTTTGAAATATTTTAATACAGATGTATTTTCTTAATATATTCTAAATACTGAGCATTGATGAAAAATATTTATGAATTTATTAAATTTCTATAAATCGTTTGTAGATTAAATCTCAAGATGGATTATTGTTAACATAATTATTATATAAAGTACTAGTTATACAAAATGATTATTCTTCTAGTATGTATAAAACGCTTTGAATATTATATCAAAGTACGTGATTGAATATGTTTTGAATATTATAAGGAAATATCATGAATACATTACTTGATTATTAAAAATATATAGAAAATTTTTTAACATACGACATCAAATTGTTCTAATTAACAATCATGAACAACGTGTAGAGTTTTATTTTAATTGACGTTTTTATCTATTAGATCCCAAAGATTTATTCATATCTCAAATTGTAAATTATTATAATAGATATAAAGAAAAAATAAGAGTAAATAAGATTAAATACATAAGGCCATAATGCTGACATATGTTATATTATTTGAGGAATACAAACTAACTTTAAGCTGAAATGATATTTTGAAAACATTTTGAAAATTAAAAAATGAAGTTCATATTTAAACAAAAATTAATATAGTCACATTATTATATAAGTTATTAGATAATAAATTTTAGCAGTCAGCTATTTATAATATTTATTGACTAGACTTCTTTAGCTGACAGATAGTTTTAAAAAAAGTTAACAGATACTTTTTAAGCATGAACTTACAATATTGATAAATTTATGAATTTATTACAATAAGATATTATGGCCTAAGTAAGGAATTTTAAATCACTTTCTTTTTTCTATCCAATTTCTAATATCCATTACAGTCATTTTTATATAAATGCAAATTATGTGCAATAAAATTTTACTGAATAAATTTGATGTCGTTTAATTTAGACAAGGCACTTGCTTAATATACTATTTATACTATTATGACATGTATATTTGTGAGATCAATAATCACCATTGAGTAAATTCACGTTCATTGATATTTTTTGAGAGATCAAAATATTAGATATTCGTACATGTTCTCTACTATTTTGTGTATTATTAGATTCAGATGCTGAACCATTATTATTATTATTGTTATTATCTTCTTCAGCTGAATTAGATGAAGACGGATTATTTGTTTCAACTAAAGTTGTGTTTAAACTATTATCCAATTGTTCTATTTCATATCCATCTGAGTTCCCATTTGTAACTTCAAGTGTTAATCGTCTGCAAATATACAGTTATACAATAATTATATAACAGAATCCAAAAACATTCTTAGAAATTAAATATTTACTTACTCCGGAATCCAGCTATTAAATTGATGATCATCTGTTGATAACTCAGACATGGAATGTAGTTGCTCCATTGCATTTATGCTGTCGTTACTCGAATCATTTTCATAATTCGGATTTGTACGAATCCAACTCGGAGGCACATAACAGCCAGCACGTACAAGATTATTCTTATCCTTTAAATTTTTATTGTTATTAAATGATACTGGAGATGATCCTTCCTTACAGGTGATGAAAGGTCCTGTAAAATACACAATTTATGAAACAATTATATTAAGTATCATATTAATATTCACGATGTAACATACATAATTCTATACACGTTATTACCGCGTTCTGAACAGCTCGCAGTTAATTCAGCGTTCAAGGTAGGTTTACTGTAATGAAATAATCGAGTTTTTCGTATAGAAAAAAAATTAACCGCTTTTTTAACGGTTAGTAACTTCAACATATAAAGTGTTAAAAAATGAGTATTTAAGACACAGAAGCTACTAACTACAGTGCTTGTATATCTTAATTTACAATTTGGCGTGAATTTATTGAATATTTATTTTACTACAAATATTATTTAAAGAAGAAAGAACATTAAAGAAACTACCTTTAAATAAAGAGATATTAAACTACTAATCTACCCACTTATTAATAGCAAATAGTCGTCGTACTTTGTGTCATTTTAAATATTTCTTTAAGCAGTGCTGCACTAAATGGAATGAATGTGTGCTTTAGTATTAATAATGTTTATAACAGTCAGTATTACTCACTATTTTCCAACGGTGGCGCAGTGGGTTCCATCACGCAAAGTTCACCGCACGGTTTACCCTTATTATTTTGTTGCTTTGACATTCCTGGAATATATCATATAATTGCATTTGATTTTCTAAACAAACTTACACATATTTCTATCATATTTACAAACATTTAAGGTTTAATACTTACGTTTTCTGAGAAGTATACCGACGAATTTAGCGATTAAGCAAAGAAACAGGGATATTCCAACTGTGATGTAAATAATCATATAATTATTTAATCTGTCCGTTTCTGTATAAATTAAAGTGAAATTAGTATACAAATTTTAAACAAAATATTTAACAAGATAATTTCATTATTTCTTACCTAAACTATTTTGCTGCGCGTTTATTTTCCAACATAACAATGCCATTTCTCCTGTGCCCAATTTTTCCGTGGAGTAGCTGCAATTATTTTAAAGTTAATAACAGTAAAACAGCGTATATGAATATGTATGAAAAATTAAGAGATAAAAATATGAAAACATATGAATGTATAACAAACTATAATTACCCAGAAAGACAAGGTCCACACTGAGAAGGATGTTGTGATCTTTTTTCATGATTTTCTTGTCTATTATACCTGCTGCATTGGGTATAGTCAACGCATCGTTCCGATACATGATAACAGTACTGCTTATCGGAACAGTCTGTATCGTCACGACAAAATCTTTCCTCTATCGTAGCCTATGAAAAAGAATAATTTAAAAAATTTTAATCCGATACATGAATACTATTTAAAATATTTGGAAAAGTACATCTTCAAAAAACTAACTTAATACGTTAATACTGATTCTATCAAACGTATTAATAGGTGAAGAACTTGTAAGCTATAATATTTTCATCAAGGTATATCATTTTTACAGATACATTAATACTGAAATTGTAAAGATACCTTTATGTTTGCGTTATATTTATTATACGAATTCAATTTTTATACTTTATTATAAAAAAGTAGTGTTATTTCTAATATTTTTTTATTTTATTCTGTCTCTAGAAATCAAATACGGAACGTGCGGCATTTCCGGTTTCAATATCCAAGGACTCTCGACGGTTCCTTATGACCTACATATAAGTTTGAAACAACTTTCAAAGGACCATCCCTCTAGTTTTTCATTTCCTTTTTTATAATAACAATTAATAAAAAAATAAAAAAATAAAAAGCGAGAAACAAAATGCCATTTCATAGTTCCAATTAATTCGTTATAAAGTAAATTACTATTTCTTCTTTATTAATTCCTAATAGACAAATATCTATTATTAAAAATTTGCAATTTGTATGATATTTAATATAATGTAACATTTGTAATATTTATTAAAATTTCTTAACAATCGTATATTTAAAAATAAAAAATAATGTTTTAAAATTTGTTATTATTGATTTAACCTTTCACAAAACGATGAAGAACTAGAGTATACAAATAGTATAAAATAAGCAAAATATAAAAGAACATTTGAAAGAATTGAATTTTTGTTTAAATAAAAGTAAATATACAAAATTTATAAAATTATTGATAATTTTAGTTAATCGAATGATAAGACAGTGATTCTGCAGATTTCAAACTCTTTTCGCACCACCATTTTGTTTCGCCGCCATCTGAAAGCTCTTACATTCACCGTTTAACATAAAAGGTTGAATTAAAGTTGATTAAAATCCGCATACAGTACATTTAGTATCCATTATTTTGACTATAACACATCTTTAAATGTTTTACATTAACTTTTTTGTAAATTGTGTAATTATAAAAAATATTTAATAATGGCAATTTTTTATTATTTCTTTATAAGTATATTATTTATTTTTAATTATTGGAAAATGTTTTTAAATATAGTCGAAAATGACTGTTCCAGAATGCAACACGCGCATTTTTTTAACTTTATTTGCAGCATCTATCAGATCAAATATATATATTGCTATATTCACGTCATAGTCGTAAATCTAATAAATAGTTACGATTAATGAAATATATGAAATATATAACATTAGATCATAGCACAATCGATAAGTTTCTGGAAAACGATTACAATTTTGATCGCACTATATGTGACATTTGTCATTGTTGAATAACCGTATTATATATTAAGATCAAACATAGGAAATCAGTTTATTTTGATATTTGCTGAAGATATACATGTATGTGTACTTATATGCAGTAAGTACAAGTAAAATCAAGGAACAAAGTTTTAACAATTTTTTTTATTCTTAAACGGGAACTCAGACGGAGAAATTTTTACTATACAGTGACAGAGCACCAAAAATATTTCTTTATTTAGTATAGTTATATAGTTGAATTTAAAAAAAAACAGAAATTGAATTGTAATTTTGAGCAAGGATTTCATGAAAAATATCGAACCGTATGTAACTTGTTTGCGTACATGTATACTTCTATTAAAATAAGAATTTTTTAGTATTCTCTTAAAATTTGTATAACGTTCGAATAAATTCGTAGGCCACTGTATATTAATCCACGAATTTTTAATTTGATAATAATGTTTAAATATTAAAAATTTATAAGATTTATAAAATTTGTCGGTAAATCGTAAAATATATTTAATATAATTTATAGATCACAATCCCAAGTATTAAATGTTAAAATTATATAAAAATCCAATTAACTTTATTTATTGACAGATATGGTTGCTACGCAAAAAGTCTGTTATTGAAATATGCAATGATTCATAAACAAAAGAGTATCTTTGTCGATTGATAATTATCTACACAATGTATCAGGATATCTAATATTATAATTATACTTTTATTCTTTTACGATATCTTATTTTGACGATGGCGGTAGATTCTCGGACGAAAAAGAAAAAAGCGTTGGTCGTATGAGTCATCGTCGCGCGCCGATGTCGTACCGAGAATTGTTGAACACATATTCCGGTTCTAGCAACAAGATCACACTAAAATTTGCACAAAATACTGCTCACTACAGAAATTTATATACATTTTTCTTTCGCTCTACTTTATCATTAAGTTTCATTTTAGTTACAATAAAAAAAATAAAATGTATTATCAGTGCGCTGTTATTCATTATAATAATGAAAGCAAGTATATTTATGAGGATATATGATCACCCACGAAACCTAATGTAACATACAGGTTAAAAAAAAACCATTGAAAACAATAAAATTTTAAAAAAGATGATGAAATCTTAATGTGAAGTTACGAAACTTTCAAATATAATTTCAGTAAGGAATAAAAAGAATAAAAATTATTGTCGGGGTGACATTTTATGATTAGGTATATGATTTGATATTCCCCATCATATGCCTATCATAATAATAATCTCTGTTTGTCACAGCTCCTATAAATATGTAACATATATATACTGTTGCTGATATGTAATACACTTCAAACTTTATTATACTTGATTTGGCAACACGGATATGTCCATAGTAACGGAGTGGATATGTATGTCCTTTGTAATTATGTGTTACGTTGTTAGAAAACTTTTTAAATTAGTTTATTCGATTCGCTTGTAAGTCAAAATTAACAAATGAGGGAAGTGAAAGACTCCGTATTCGTATATAGTAATTGCGAATTTGAAATTTCTTTTACTTACCATTGGAGAATATGATTTGACTATATAAAGGTCTCAAATATGTATTACTCCTGTAATTGTACTTGCATGTACGCAATATACGTCTGTAGGCTATTGACAGGTTCATTCGTGCGCACAATTCCGCACGCAACCACACTTGCTCGTTCAAGATCCACCTGAAACCCAACGTTGTTGTTACTCGCCGAGTCGGCGTATACTGAACATGTTCAGACCTGCTTACCACAAAACAGGTGGTGGGGGTGATGACAGTAGCGTAGACGTATTATACTGACCCTTCGCTTTTCATAGACAATAGAGCATGGTCATTCATGTACTGCGCAGATAGAGGAAAAAACTAAATGAAAAATATTTATGAAAATTTATGTTATATATTCATGGGAGAAAATCGATATAAGTTTGGTTTTTAAAATAGATTTAAAATTTATTTTATAATTTTATAAATCATAAACATTTTTTATATTACATTTTATATTGCAATATTATACTATACATTTATTTTTGTACTATATATTCATATTTATGTTATAGCAAATTAATACTCGTGTTTTTTTGAGAAAAAATTTCTTTTATTTTTCTTTTATATAAATTAATTGATTATGACAAGACCAGCATTTTTCCTTTTTTAAGTTATTTTTCATTGGTTATATTTTTGTAATTTAATAAGATAATAAAATATTTAATGATAAAATTTATCACATTGAGTCACTGTATAGATGCATATACATACATAGGGATGCACCCTTGTTGAAAGATGTTTCTTTAAAATCTTTTCTGATAACATTTTTTTATATTATATCTCTGATACTTTATTTTATATTATTCTATATTATATAATATTGTAAAATTAACAGATGGATGCATTCAAATTTTAATTGAAAACTAGCTGATATAGTAAATCAATCTTTTAAAAAGTATGTATGGTAAATAAAATTCCTTTTCTTTTTATTATACGACATAGTACGTAGTTTAGTTTTAGATATTTTTTTCTAATTGCATTCAAAATTTACTAACAATTTCATATTGTTGTCAAAACAAACGTAATATATTACGCCTGTCCACTTTTAAACGTTAGCTAGTTAATTTAGAAAGTAGGGATAAACGGTAACAGTAGCGTATATATTATGATATTATGGGTACCTATTAATAAATCACAAATCTACTTTTGTAAAACAATTTTGAA
Source organism: Eufriesea mexicana (assembly GCF_001483705.2). Lineage (NCBI taxonomy): Eukaryota > Metazoa > Arthropoda > Insecta > Hymenoptera > Apidae > Eufriesea > Eufriesea mexicana. Next base: position 14,528 of record NW_016925401.1, read on the forward strand.
TCAGGAGTAAATCGAAGTGTTTAAGTTTATATTAATTACAATGCTAAATATTACGTATGAATTAAAATTCATCACTATTTAAATTATGCTTAAGGAATTTTAAAATTTTAATTTAACTTTGAATTCAATTAAGAATCTTTGATTCTTCATAACATTTTAATAAATTAGTCTCGTTAAATTTCAAAATTTTTTCAAGAATCACAGGTTAATGTTATTTAAATTTTACATACCTGTGTCTATTAATAATTATCGAAGGTGGAATATTTAAAAACAACATATAATGAAGTAAAAAACATAATGTGTATTTCTCATTTTAGTATATATGTACATACACTGATAAAATGGGAACAGCCTTATTTCTATTAATTTACGATATAATAATAAGCCATAATATAATACTTAAAGTATCAAACACAAAATTTCAAACATTTCTAGAATATCATAATATAATTTTTAAATTACAATTATCAAGAGTTAATATTTAAACAGTTTCTGTACTGTTTCATTGCATCAATGATTATGGTGTCACAAACTGATAATTTGAAGCTTATTCTTGTTCTGCTTTTAAAAAGTTTTCCAACATGACATTTATGGTATTAAACTTAACATTTATAATGTATATTAGAAATTTACTTTTTCATATTTGAATAAATTACTTGGTTGCCATTGACATGTAGTAAGTAATTCTTAATTGCTTTCCTGTACAAACAATTACATATAGGTACCCAATAATAAAGAATATCATTTCGATTCATGGTGTAAATTATCGTATTACCCATTATGTCACTTTCTTTTAACATATAAGCTTTTTTTAATAAATGGTAACCAATTAATATGTAGCATATAAAAGGCTACCATTTTTATATAATGTTTTTCCTTTGAGGTATCCAAATATATGAACCATTAGAATCTTCTTTCCAGGCACTACTTCATTTATCATATTATGGTCTGTGCTAACTTATTAATTATTGACAGTTAACAAAATATTCACATCACTTCCATACTATTCTGTGTATTTTCTGTAAAACCCAATGTAGATGTTGGTGCATCTTGTGATGTTTCTTCTAATGACTGTGCATCCATGCCTTCTGGTACATTATTTGTTGCTGAACTTGTTCCGTCATCCCAATTTATTTTGAATCTAGTGACACGTGGTTTATCTCCTAAGATATTTCTTTGTACTTTATCAAATTGAGGTTGTGGTGGTGGATTTTCTCTAAGTTCTGCGTCTGTGTACTCATTATTTATGAAATATCCAACACGCACAAATTCATGTCCTCTGTATGAACAAGTTAATAAAACAACTGTGACTCCTAAAGCATCATTTACAGGAATTCTACTGACATCAGGAGGATCAGCCTAAAATAAGTAATAAGTGTGAAATTTATATATAAAGATATTAATGTATTAAATGTACATTTAGAAAAGATTTTAATTACAATGTACAACTGTTAGTTTATTGTTAATTAAGCTATTAATCAAACAACATTATCAATTTACCTGAAAAATAAACATATGCCTTCCTTCAGGAATTGGACCAACATAAATTGTATCTAAAACCTGATCAAACTCTTCAGATTCGGCACTACCGACATAGATCATTTTCCATTCCAAATCTGTAAAACCATTGTGGTTGTTTGATATTTTATATCGCTTGTTCGAAACGAATCATTTAAAAAGAAAATATATCGATGCTCTTATCATCAACGTATATCACAATAACATTACCAGATAATATTTTAGTCATTCGTCCTTGGAAAACAAAGTATTAAATAGTTAAAACTAACCTAACATAAGCATTGAAAATATTCAAATGTGTATTCGTTTCGAACGATGCTAGTACCAATTTATAATTGTTTCATGCACAAAAAAAAAAAGAAAAAGATGTACCTTCTTTTAATTCTTCGATACATTCGAAAGTAACTTCGAATTGGAATGGATTTAGAAACGGTGAAGGATTATCAAGAACTGCTACATTTGCTAATTGAACTTTAGCCATGGTTCACTTTGTTTAACGAATAATTTTACAGAAAAACTGAGATTTTCACAATAATAACTTTGAAAAATCGTTTATTAAACTACAATCTTCACACTTAATTAGAGGATTAATCCCGTGAAACACGAAAGATCTCGAATCAAAGCATAAACAATTTCATTCCAACACACTGCTTACTTTGGCGGCAAACGACCCAAAGGACGTTTCCGGTGCTACGAGACTAACGAAACTTCATAAGTATCGTAAATATTTCACAGTAAAAGAAATTCAAAAAGTTGTTCGCCTTAATTTGGAATGAATTTTAAAAAATATATGGACAACTTCTTGTTAATCTTGTCTGAATTTTAAAGATTGTCTAATGTAAATATGGTAATTAAAAAATTGTTCGTTACACATCTTTGAAATTTTCACTTTCAAATACGCGTATAATATAATTTAATTTTCTTCTTTCTATTTACAGAATTTTAAAGTTACAAAATGTATAGATTTTCAAAAATAAATAAAGAATAAAATGTATTTATTTATTTATGCTTATTTTAATGCAAGAATACATTTATACATTTGTAAGATATCTTATAAGAATGTCGGTCCTTAAGGATTATTTACAATATACAAATATGTAATTGGTGTAATTATGAATTTTTTAGATCCAATCATAAAAGACAATAATATCCTTGGACAAATTATTAATAGTGACTTTTTGTTTTCAAATATTACAGCATTATAAAATATTACAAATTTTAGTTGAATGAAACTCAGTAGTTGATGTTTGATTTAAAGAATTGTAAGCATAGATAAGATACAACATAGATTTAATACTCATTGCGCTTTTGTGCCACTGTTTAAGGATTCGTGAATTCATGAATCATTTTCAATATTATCAATTCAGCATAGGATAGGATTACAAATATCATTAGTAATCCTGATTAAAGTTATATATAACTAAAAACTGATTAATATATTTCATAACTGTACTAAAGATGTAATATGGAAATTAAAATAAATTTAAGATCTAATACATTTTGTAATATACATCAAAGGGGTTCTAGAATCCTCTTATTATTTTAGTGCCAGTTCCAATATTACCGATGCAGTATATACTAAAATTACAAAATATAACTAAAATGTCGATAACATTACGAGTGACTGTATATCCTAGAAACCGGAACGAAGAAATTCACACAATACCATCTATTTTATACCTCATTTGCGGTTTTGTTATGCCCTTTATAATTTAGGAGGGTTAATGCAGAAATTATTTTTTATTTAACTACAAAAGTTGATGAAATCAGTAAGAGTAAAAATATTTTTTGTATTATTTGGTAAGTTCATATTGAAATCTATATTAAATTTATAACACGAACTTACTTTTACGTATATAGTATATTTTTCTTACTATTTCAATCTTTTGTCAATAGGTGGTTTGCCTAGGAGATTCTCTTCAAAAATACATACAATACAATATAAAATTACAAATTAAATCACAGGATTTCATTTAAAGATTATTTTAAAGAAATGCAATTGATTTTCTCATATTTGTTATTCTATTTCATATTCTAAGCTTTAAAACAATTTTAGTAAAAAAAAAACTTATTCTACTAAAGTTGAAAAATAGTATTACTTGTTTTTAAAATGTATGATTTGAAGGATGAGTTTCCTACTATTATTTTTGATGGAAATGAAATTGCATCAAAGCAACCACAATTTTACATATAAGGTTTATTAAATATTTTTTTATATACATTGTTCCTGACATGTGTTATCTATACAGAATTGCTTTTACATCGCGACATAGGTCGGCGGACAACTCATTGTCAAATATTTTTATTCTTTTATTCTCAAAATGTCAATGCAAATTTATAAATGAGCAACATCAAAAAAAACGCTTTAAACAGCATTACTATTCGTTCCGAGTAGCACCGTTTGATTCATTAGTAGGTCATGACAATTAAATTAATTTCTATTAATTTCTTCTCTTGGCGTTAAAGAAAATTAAAACTTAATGCTCGACGATTATTTTATGACGCAGAATACAGTACGTAATAATAACGCAAAATGTTCAAGCAGACCGAAAAAGTGGGTCAAAAATAAATTCTAAAACGGGTATAAATAAATTTGGTAGATTAAACCTTTTTCTATAAAACAATTGCAAGAATATAAAATGTTTTAGTACTTCGTTTGACAAGTTAATATATCTGTTTACATTTGTTTACAACCGATGTTTACATGCCCGTCCATTTATGTTTATAATTAATATCGAAATTTTCTTCATTGAAACAGAATAAAGGTGGAAAACTATTTCGTGCAAAGATTAATATTAACATAAGCGAAGAAAATTAAGAGAAACATAACGTGTTTCACAAAAAAGCTTTTATTTACACTTGTTCCTCTTTCTTCAGCGTTATGTTCGTATAACCTAAAATTGCAATAAGATCCCACAAAATCGATCGCATTCACACTGATCACTTTCTTTGCTGTGGAATGTTTCACATAATAAATACAACTTCCGACATAAATTAAAAACGAGTCTTGCATTTACAACCGAGAGGAAGGTGAGTTGAGAGGTTAGGTACATGTATGTAGTGAACGTGTCGTGTACGGTCGTGTGCACGGGAGTATTCGGATCGCGTGCACGTGTTATGTTTGTTTACATGTGAATTTCGGTGCGTGTCGAATAGAATCTGCACAGATCCTATCGCAACGAAATTATATCTACTCATGACGAGCCCGTATACCTTATTTACAATGTCCATATAAACATATACACTGCGCTGACCGCTTATTTAACCTATTATCAATATTACGAAGTGAAGAAGATAGAAAGTACTGTTTTGTACCTTAGGTTCAATGCGAACATACACAAGGTACATACACAATGCGAAACACGATAACTCAAAAAAAAAAAAAAAAAAAAAAAAAAAAAAAATAGAAAGGAAAAAAGAAAAGAAAGGAGGAAAGAAGAGACAGGTTAGACGAATGAAAGTGGAAAATAGAAGGAAAGAACACATACAGAATACATAGGTAGAGGAAAAATACATAGTTAAAGAAACGGAAGAAATATGCTGGCCTGTGCGCGAAGTTCAATCCTTCGTATGTGGTGTCTCCGACGCGGAGAGAAAACATGGTTACATCGTGCTTGTCGCTCGACATTGAATTCGTTTAACAGAAATCGCTGATATCCGTCCCTAAGAGCGCTGTAGCATCTACCGGCTACATTGACATAACTTAATATGTAACAGGGAATTCTTAATCCAACTCTTAATTGCTAAATCAATCTTACAATTGGACTGAGTGATAAATTATTATCGACTGTACAACGCCGCTAGTCTTTTCTTTCTTTCTTCAATTTCTTCATTATATCTTATTCGTTATTCCATTTTTTTTTTCTTTTCAGGTTGCTTTCTTTCAACAATTCTTGGCAACAAAAACAAAAGAAACATTGTATATTCTCTAGTCGCTGCTGGAAATTTTGTTCTCATAGAATTGCAAAACAAATTTTCCGAGTCGTTTCTTATTCATTTTCTTTCATATTACTTGGACCACGTGAGTAAGTTTCCATGTTTTTATTCTTAATTTTTCTTTCACTTTACTTTTCATTATAAAATATACTTTCTGCAGATCTCAAAGCAATATGCCATGGAGCACGTGCACATGGGATCTCGAGGAAGGATACGCGTATCGGTTAAACAAGTGATAAAATGGTTTGTCATATCATAAATTTGTACAAACATGCGATTCGCTTTCAGTCAGCTCTTAATAATTAAGAAAAGCACCAATATTCGTCGAGATAATTTTTGTCATAAGAAAAACGATTCTAGAAGTTTACGTAAACAGAGGTAAAAGAGTAGTAATAATGGAAAATAAATTACTAGATGGTCTATAGATATTCACGGAATCACGATAGTTTTAATAAATCACATGTTACACCGATACGTTCCACAGCCGAGTTTTCCTCGCTACTCGAAGAAGAAAAAACGAAAGAAAGCTTGCCTCCTAAAAGTTCTCATTTCTCTCTTTTCAATGACGATATTCAATCGTTCGATTGAATCATATGAACCTTAATAAGTACCAAGTGCCTAATATAAGGTCAACATTCGAGATACCCTGAACACTACCCACGTTAACAGGTAGAGAAATGAAACTCTATTATCGAGTTTCGCGTATACATTTTTCCGTTTTCGTTTCATTTGTTTTTCTTCTCTGTCTCTCGATCGAGAATGTCGAAATAAATATTACGAATACCATGAACAGCAAAGATTCGTCGGCTCGAACGCAGACGCGAAGCAGGAAAATGCGAATGGTGAGTTTCGTATTTTTTTCATTTTTCGCTTTAGATTTTGTCTATACACAGGACGTATCTTACATAGAGTAAAGGTAAAATTAGTTTCTTCGAAGTTGTTTAGACCATCAGTTGCCAGAGGAAGCCACGGAACATTTTATATCTTGGTTGACGATCTCCTCTGACCGTAATCTGTAACAATATATAAGAAACAATCGTGAGAAGCTTGTAAATAACGTATTTTCTTTTCGTTTTTTAAGGTAGTAACTTTAAATCTGCCGGAAACGAAACTGCTCTTTATCCCTCGTTATCGTTAAAACTATATAGAATCTTTTAACAGCGTATCTCTCGTATCGTCCCGGAAAGCCCGGTGATTTTGTGCGCGCGCACTCGTTAATTCATTGTTCCCATTAAATTACTTTTAGCGCCACTACATAAAAACAGGGGAAGGAACTTTAACCTCCGGTAGGTAAACTTTTTTATCAACTTCTTAGTAAGATAAAACGCGCGAAATCTGAACTTTTACCACATTTCCCGTCATTCGCCCCTCAATTTTAACCGAATTATGTCTCGTTGTATCAGAACTCTTTACGACGTCTGAGCAAGAAGTTCATAGAAAATTTTTTAACCTTTATCGGCAATGTAGGTATAGTTTCATATTTCTTGTATACTTTTAGTATACAGACTACACTATACGCTAAATCATAGTTTTGACTCCACAGTATTCCATATAAAAATATACATAATTTCAACGTAAAATATAATACTTTGACTATTAGATTAATTCTATGTAAGTAGTTTACGGTGTCAGAATAAATATTTTATTTTGTCACGTATAATATATATATATTATAGTATATGAATCATATATAGTTAAAAATGAAATTATTTAAATACCTTTTATGCTGCACTAGTCTTTTTATATCATTGTAATAACAAATATTAAAAATTCTAGGAACATTTTACCAGTGTTACTAGTCGTTGGTCTGTAGTAATAAGCAACATGGCGCCGTAGACAAATTGGGCACTGATCATCGGTAACTTCCATAGTAGTAATCAGAATTTATGCACAAGTTTCTCCTTGAACTTTTGCTCATTTATTAATTACCTCCTTCCCTTTTACACTTGAGCTAACCTATTTATAGATTTTTATTAAACTCACCGTGTCAATGGGAACAAGAAGTTATCATCTGAAGCGCCTGGAACAACAGACTTTTACGTGTTGATATACAACTGGTGGTGAGCCTGATGCTGACTCTGATGTGGATGCTGTAGCGAGTGTTGATGCTGATGCTGATGAGGGTGCTGATGTTGCAGCGTCGGATGTCTCGTGTTGAATCTGACACTTCCGGCCAGTGAGCTTCCTCTACCATGAGTGCCCACAACACTCGGCGTGTCAGATAATTCGTCATCTTCCGCTCCTAGACTACGGAACCTGACGAACCCGTCCTCGGCGACTAACATCGTCGAACCTGTGGTCGGTGTTTGCTCGTGGACACTGCCACCACCACCCTGTTGCACCGGTGTGTGCCTGCCACGACTTTCGGAGTTCCTGAGAGTTTGTATCCCATTACCGTGCCGGTTTAACGAGCCGCGACCTTCGTGCGGGAAATGGCCCATGGTGCCTGACTTGCGAATGGAATGCCTCTCGAAAGTACCTACGACAACGACACTGTTATTTAGCATACCATAGTTCCATGCTTGGAAAAGGAATCAGTTGTTCATTATTTTCGCTTTTTTCTTGCTTCGTCATGGTTCGCAGTGTATTTCGTTTAAGCAAACCGACGAAGTTTCCTTTGAGAATCAGAGGTGCAGAATGGAAAGTAGAAGAGAATAGCCTTTGAGTTAGTCCTCTTTTAGCATGAAAGGATGTTTCATTAACGAAAAGTCGAAATGCCATTTTGTTATGCATTTATACATCGTAAAAGTAGGTTGCAGGAAAATGAATAAACCGGAAATCGATGTTGATACCCGGAAGAATGCGTAGGATTTGATTGAAAATTTTTTGTTTAAATAAACTGAAGCGTAGAATACTTCGAAGATTCGGTTACCATTTGTCCCCTTTGCTTTATATTTCCGGTATTCTAAAATGGCAGCGGGGATAAGAAAGAATCAATGTCCTTAGACAATACACTATTCCGGTCCTACAACCTTAAAAGTAATAGCGCGTCGATTAGAAGACAAAGCGCAGAAAGAACTGCTGATTTTGAGGTTTCAATATTGTACTAATACCGCGAGTCAGCGTTTTGAACTCTTCTCAAGGCACGTTGACTGAAACAGCACGTTGCTCCGGATGACCCAATTTATCGTTTTATATCTCGCGAGAGTATTGAGAAAGACCATGTGAATTCTAAAAGCATTTTTTCGTCATGTGAATTTTAAGAAAGTATTATTGAACATTTTGCAAACATCCTTCCATGTACTAAGCTACTTCTCGTCAGTTCTGTATCGAAAAACAATTGATTCTTAGTAAAAAGTACTTCAAAGTTAGACGGGCCTCTGTATATCTTTAAACTCTAAAAGGTTTTTCCTTTATATTTCACCAAGAAATAATTTAAAAAAAAACATTTCTCGCTTAAACGAGATACTCAGAGATCAACAGATTCCTCTGTGAGGAAATTCTTACGAACCAGAAGCAAAAGATAGTGGACGGTTTAGTGGACGGATTCGGATAGTAACGTTCAATCACACAGTAGCGCATTGTCGATACCTGATATGTTCAAATGTTCGGGCAGCGTGTTCAGCGGGAAGCTATCGTCGTAAACCTGTTTCCCGGTTCTCATCGTGTAATTCTGGATCGCCTGGTTGGTGCTGCAGATAGCGGGGTAAAGCACATCGTCCATATTCTCGGTGGAGGTCGAGCTACCGCATGGAAACAGAGCGAAGCCAGAGTGGACCGGATGTTGTTGCAGCTGTTTCTCTCGCAACGGGTACTGGGATAGACTAGCTACCCAGGCGAGAAGACCGCATACAGCTAGCTCTAGTAGCCTAACGAAGAATTGCCAGCCCCACCATAGCCATCGATTCGATTGCGGTCGTTCCTGGACGTTGCCGAAGATGCCATACAGCTGAACGAATCCCATAAGGATAAAGAAGAGGGCAGTAGCGATACTGGTGGTAATGGCGGTACTCAAGGCCATCGTGGTAGGATCAGCACCGACTATATGATTCGTTCCTGCCGTCTTATTGTTTGTCAGAAGGATTTGTGAGCGCACTACACGGTACACGTACATGTAGCCTAGGCCAAGGGTTACGCAAACGATGATGTAGATGCACTGACAGATCAATGGTAGTATTTTCGCCTCATCCTGATAGCCGAGCACATGCGTGGACACATGCAGCGAGACACAAAGGACTATGTGAACGGTCGAGGATAGGACGAGTGCGGCTGGCGACAGGAACCTGTTGTTCAGCGAAGGAGCCTCCGAGCAACGGGCCAGGTAGAGTACCAAAGTGGCGAACGCTGTGGATAACAACGGTGCTGGTAGGTACATGAGCACCCGGGACAAAGGCTCGGGTAGTGAATGTTCTAGATTGTAAGCGTCGTAAAACAGGTGAAAGCACCTTAAGGTACAAACAGTCGTAAGAAGCAGATGAACAGTGAGGAAGTACGACTGAGTAAGTAGATTCGTTGCTTCGTTGAAACGAACAATCTTGTAGATCGAATATAGGGCCATTAACGTGAACATGATTGCCACCACGTACACATGGAGGAACCAAGCGATTCGCCAAGTGGATTCGAGGGGATACGTGTCGATCTGCGGCACAATACGGTCACCGGCCTCGTTGGGCCTCTTCGGTGGTGGAGCCGGAGGTTGCGGCTGAGGGTACGGTAGCCTTTCCGTGTCCACGATTTCGATGTTTTCCGTCTTGAAGCCGTTTTCATTCCTGAGTCCATGGTAACCGTCGTCGTCATGTCTCCTGGTATTTGGTAGATTGAAGATCGTTGGTTGTGTAACAGACTTGGAAGAATCTAGGGTGCTGGACGCTCTAGCCGTTGTGGTAGACAGTGTGGTCATCTTTTCGGTGGTCGGGATTACAGGCGCATTCTGTGGCGGACTCTTCGTGGCTAGAGGCTTCAAAAGTATCTCTGGAATATCCTGTTTTCGCCCGTTGCTTCCTGACAGTATCCTGGAGATGCTTGGATAATGCAAAGTAGGTACGAACTCGTTGGTATTGTTCCTTCTGTCCAGCTCGCTAGACTCTACCACATTTTGTTCCTTACTGGGCGTATTTAAAGGCTTATTTCTAGAATGAGAGTGTCTTTCCGGCACTTGAGAGGGGCCTTGAAGGTCGGGAGGCCTAATGGGTATCCTCTCGTGAGCTGGTGTGCCGCTCGGTGGCGGTACCGGTCTCTTGAGACCCGAATGAACATCCGAGTTGGTTCCTCTCAGCGTTGGCTTATTTGCAAACGGATGAAGGTACTCCGGTGGTAGAGGAGGAGTGAAGAGAGCGCGAGAAGGAGGAGCATACGAAGGCAATTCGCGAAAGGCAGGCGACATGGTCACCCGAGGAACAGAAGGATATCTGACAGAGGGTATCGACGGGCTCGTCGTTGTGGTCGTAGTCGTCAGGGGTGACGGTTCTGTCGACAGGGTTGTACTGGCCGAGACTTGGGCATCGTAGGCGGGCACGCTGCGTTTCGTGGTTGCTGAGCTATGTGCCACTAACTTAAATATGGCTGCTAGATTTTTCTCCAGTGCCGTATTGTCCAGGTTAAAGATTGGGCTATTAGGTCCACCATCGCCGTTCGCTGAACAAAGAAGGTTCGAGCAAGAGGACAGTATCAGCAGCAACGTCGACAGAAGCAGACGCATCATCGGGGTCATGATGATGCTTGACAGTAGTAGAACCTGAAGCACGGACAGCTAAAAAATTCAGTCGGGCATCGGTTCATTCCATAACCAAAAGTAGGAAACGCGAGAGTTTGCTGGTATGCACGTGACGACGAGTGCACTCAACGTTCTAAGGACACTTGTGAAGATGTCTATGTATCTTCCTCTAACAAATCCCTATTTTTTTTTCTGTCCCCTGGCACGGCGCGTTCTTTTAAACTTCTGTCGATATTACAGTTGCAAGTTAGCCTCAGAGTGAGTCCTGTTTGGCGTGGGTGTGCACGAAGCCAAATTTTACATTTCTAAATGTTGTACACGGCGGCGGCGACGGCAGGCTAGTAGTTTATGCCTTCTTGGTGGATCCCCCTTTTACGGTGTTGCTTATCAATGGCATCTGTTGCATTTCCTCTCTTCAGATAGTAGCTATATCACTGGCCTGATCTTTGGAAGAGTTTCGTAGTGAATTTACTTCGTCCTCCGAGCAGTTGGATTCCTCCTAGAACGCTTTGAATTCTCTCTTCATTGGCTATACTTGTATATATCTACATTTTAGACGAGAGATCCATGAGATCAAGTTTCCATGCGATTCGTATGATAAACAGAATGGCTGAATGGAAGTTGGAAATTAAGAAAGGACTACGGCTTATTATACTTTTGTCCAATTTCAACTGTACAGAAGAAGCACAGCATACACGCGTCGTTTACAGCTGACCTTTCCTCCTGAATATTTTTTTATTTTGTTATATAGTTGAAGGCTCCATATACGATCAACTATTACCGCTTTGCTTCGTGTACTTCCATTATATCAACGGGATTCAATAAGCCTTGGATTATTTTGCCGTGGTAACGGCGTTACAACGTCGCCTTGTTCTTGGGGCAAGACTCGATTTAAAACCTATCTACTTTTACGGACGATAGAACGTCGGCGAACTTGTTAGCCGGGCTTAATCCGATATCATCATTGCTCGAAGCCATCCCAGATTCGCGAGAGCCTCGGGCGAAACCTGAATTCCTGAGGGTACATTTAATGTCTAGAATCAGTCGGAGTTCCTTCTGGATGGGATGCTCTCGTAGTTACCGCGTCCATTGATTTCCTCGAAACGTGTGCGCCACCGTTTCCCGTCTGTCTTTCTTCTTTTCTCTCTCTCTCTTTCTCTTTCTGTGTTTCCCTGTTGCTCTCTCTGTCTTCGTGCACTTACTGCCGGCCACTTTTCGCCTCTGCCAACCGGTATCCGTGTGGTTACCACCTGTGAAAAATATTTCTCCATTAATTTTTCCTCTATTATTTCAAATGGTGGCTGGCTGACGGAATATAATTAAAACTGACCGAAGAGATTATAGGAAACGTGAGGAAACAATTATTGCAAAATGTCACTAGATAAAGAGTCCAAGCTAAATCATTAGTATTATAAACGCAGATGAACCGAGCTAATTTTTACCTCCATGAATTACTTCCTTTGTTTTATAGTACTTATTGATCACGAAAGATTTTGTGATATCTAATTTTATAATATGATCTTTATATGGCCTTATATTCATTTTGTACTGTGATCTTTAAATGACCTTTTTGTATCTCGAACAATACGTAGTGGGCTTGCTTACTTAACGCTTTTATTTTAAAAAGAAACTTAAATTTCGATGAACTCATATCTGTTTTATGTGACCAGATCAAAGGGCTGCAGTAATTTTCAAGATCATACAATGGGAAAGGTCGTCGTTGAAATAAATCAACTGGAAATATATTTAAAAAATTACTCGGTAATTTTTACATCAGATTAAAATTTAAGACTGCATAAACTTATTGCACGATATTC